>NC_057805.1:338317930-338336221 GCF_018294505.1 Triticum aestivum
CCGCCCCGGGAGCCGGGGGCCACGGCGGGGGTCACGGCATGCTTGCGGGGACGGCCACGTCCTCGCTTGGGCGCCGGGGAGTCGGGCCCCTCCTGAGGGGCCTTGCCCTTCTCCGCAGCAGAGAACCCCTTCGACGGCGCCATTGCAACTAGCGGTGGAGCGAGGAGGAAGAAGCAAACAAGCAAGGAAGAGATGGGCGACGGGGGCTCCGCCGCCCACCCCATTTATAGCAAAAGAAGGCCAACCGGTGCCTCCCACGATTGCAGGTAATGATGGTTTTCCTTGCATGTCGCAGGGACTTGTCAAGTCGTGCAGTTGCCGAGGCAGCGTGGGGAAGCGGATACGCCCACGTCCAATCAACCACCACGCGTCAACTGAGGCCGCAGGCTTTTGGGGCCCGCGGCGCTCCGTACTTGACCCTTGGCTTCGCCACGAAGCCAAGCCCGAGCGCACCTTGGGCTCGGGGGCTACTGTCGGCGTTCTGGGAACGGGGGTCCCCAGACTTGCCTGCCTGCGGCCCACGGCGTGGCTAAGTCGGCGGGCCGTACAACCCATCTTCATCAACAAGGCATCCAAGACCCTCGCGAGGGGCCAAGCCTCGCGAGGCGGGCGACGCAAGACCCCCTCAGGAGTGGCCTAGCCAGGCGGGCTCACGAGGAGCGGAGATATCAAGGCAGGGCAAACCTCACGAGGCTCTCGTGACGTGAGCCATGACGATCGAGACCAGGCGGGCGCCAGCGCGTGCAGCATCCTTGTTTCCTCTTTGGTGCTAAGGAGGCGAGCACAGGCGAGGAGTACCGAGGCATCAGGCAAAGGTTGCCATATCGGTGCAACGAGACCAAGACCAGAAGGATGGCAGGACGGAGGTCATCGTGGAGCCCAAGACGGTGTCACCACCAGAGCCTTTCGCAGGCGAAGACCACTTTTGTCAGGATAGCTTGTACTAGCTGTCACCCTTCAAATTCGCCCGCCGTTGTTGGCCCCCTTCCCGCTCAATATTTGGGGAGAGGACTGGGGCCTATATAAGTAGAACCAGCCACCACAGTAGGGGGGAGGGAGCTTGATCGGAACTCAGCCTGATCTGATCGAGAGCCTACCCTAGACACAAGAACACCTCAACCTCAGGAGGCTGTTCTTCCCCTTGTACTGTTCATCATCAGCCCAAGAGGCAGTCCACCACCACACACTGGAGTAGGGTATTACACCACAACGATGGCCCGAACCAGTATAAATCTCGTGTCTTTCTGTGTTGCGAGTTCGTCGAGTTCGTCCGTGAGATCTTAGTGAGCTAGGGCGTGGATCGGTAGGAGGGAAAGACTTCGCGCGCACCCCATAGTTCAAACCTTAAGGGTTTTGCCGGAACCCCACATCCAACAGATATCTTCCTTGATGACAAGGCGAGCCATCAACCCTTTTGACGACAGCACAGTGGGACTCTCAATGAAAGCACCAATGTCGGTGTCAAAACCGGCAGATCTCGGCTAGGGGGTCCCGAATTGTGCGTCTAAGGTCGATGGTAACAGGAGACAGGGGACACAATGTTTACCCAGGTTTGGGCCCTCTCTATGGAGGTAATACCCTACTTCCTGCTTGATTAATCTTGATGAATATGAGTATTACAAGAGTTGATCTACCACGAGATCGTAGTGGCTAAAACCCTAGAAGTCTAGCCTGTATGACTATGGTTATGAGTATTCGCCTCTACAGATCTAGCCCTCCGGTTTATATAGACACCGGAGGTATCTAGGGTTACATAACGTCGGTTACAGAGAAAGGAATCTTCATATTCGGTCACCAAGCTTGCCTTTCACGCCAAGGAGAGTTCCATCTAGACAGGGGTAGAGTCTTCGGTCCTTGTATCTTCACAGCCCATTAGTCCGGCCCATGGCTAATAGGCCGGACGCCCGAGGACCCCTTAGTCCAGGACTCCCTCACCCCTTGATCTATAAAAGGAGGCCTGTGGCAACCATAGAAAGGATTCTGACCCATGTACACTCATACACGCGTAGCTGCCCTCGCCCTGAAGAAACCCTGTCGGGCTAGAGCGCTGCGTTTCCACCACAATCCACCAAAGCAGTAGTAGGGTTTTATGCCGCGCGGTGCCCCGAACCTGGTACAATTGCCCGTGTGATCTCTATCATGTTGCGCGACATTCTCCGCTCTTTGTGCAATGTGCTCACCCCCCTGCCGAACCACAAGGGGCTCATGGCCCCATAGTTGGCCGTGGTTTCCCATGACAGAATAATTTTGTTCTGTTTACATGAATAAAATCTTCTGGTCATACACCCAATCTGAATGGTTTATTGAATCTCGATCGTATTAATACACATATTCATAATAATGATGCCAAAAGATGCAAAATTGATGTTGATAGTGCAACATACTTGTGGCACTGCCATTTAGGTCATATTGGTGTAAAGCGCATGAAGAAACTCCATACGGATGGACTTTTGGAATCACTTGATTATGAATCATTTGATACTTGCGAACCATGCCTCATGGGCAAGATGACTAAACCTCCGTTCTCCAGAACAATGGAGCGAGCTGATGACTTAGTGGAAATAATACATACCGGTCTATGCGGTCCGATGAGTGTTGTGGCACGCGGTGGGTATCGTTATTTTCTGACCTTCACAGATGATTTGAGTTGGTATGGGTATATCTACTTGATGAAACACAAGTCTGAAACATTTGAAAATTTCAAAGAATTTCAGAGTGAAGTGGAGAATCATCGTAACAAGAAAAAAAAGTTTCTACGATCTGATCGCGGAGGCGAATATTTGAGTTGCGAGTTTGGCCTTCATTTAAAACAATGTGGAATTGTTCCACAACTCACGCCACCTGGAACACCACAACGTACACTACAAAAAAAAGACACATCCGTGACATTTTGGGCCGAACGGATTTTTTTCCTGTCATGCTTATGACACTTCTATGATGATAATTGTGACAAAAGCACGTATCATTATAGATGTGGTGGGCTCCTACTTCTATGACAAAAAATCAAGACAGAAAATGGGCTTTTCATACTAGATGGGCTGGAGACGCAGCTGCATGACATTCTTTGGGCCGTCCATGACGGAAAAATCGTGGTAGAAGCGAGGGCGAGGAAAATATCGGGGAGTTCCCGGTTACGGTGGGTGGTCGAGGCCGAGCGATGCACTGTGGTTTGTGCGTTTCTCTCGTATACACGTGTGTACGTGTGCGAGGCGTTGGGCTCTAACTGAACCCGAGTGAGGCGTTTGCTTACTGAACCCGAGCGATTGCATTGGCTACGCGTTACTGAACCCGAGCGATCGATCGATCCCTGGCTGTTAAGTGAACCCGATCGAGGGATTCCTTCGCTACTGCTGCTAACTGAAGCCGATCGAACATGCTGCCTCTTGATGAACAGTGAGCGTTGTTGGGGGTTGGATAAACAGTTCCCGGTGGGGGTTCGATGAACAAGACCCCGTGGTAGTAGTAGGTCGTTGGCGCTAGATGAACAGGACCCCGATCGAGAGGAGGCTGCCACACCCGAGTCGGTTGGGGGTGGATGAACAGGACCCCGTGGAGGGCTGGTTGAACAGTAGTCGGTGGAGGGCTGGTTGAACAGTAGCCGGTGGAGGCTGGATGAACAGGACCCCATGGATGAACAGTAGCTGGTGGAGGCTATAGGAATTCGACGGTGGATGAACAGTAGTAGGTGGAGGCTGGAGGAAGTCGGCGGTGGATGAACGGTCGCAGGTGGGGGCTGGTGATATGTCTCCAACGTATCTATAATTTTTGATTGCTCCATGCTATATTATCTTCTGTTTTGGACATTATTGGGCTTTATTATACACTTTTATATTATTTTTGGGACTAACCTATTAACCGTAGGCCTAGCCCAGAATTGCTATTTTTTTGCCTATTTCAGAGTTTTGCAGAAAAAGAATATCAACATAGTCCAAACGGAATGAAACCTTCGGGAACGTGATTTTTGGAATGAACGTGATCCAGAGGACTTGGACCCTACGTAAAGAAAATTACCAGGAAGCCACGAGGTAGGGGGCGCGCCTACCCCCCTGGGCGCGCCCTCCACCCTCGTGGGCCCCATGTTGCTCCACCGACGTATTCCTTCCTCCTATATATACCTACGTACCCCCAAACTACCAGATACAGAGCCAAAAACCTAATTCCACCGCCGCAACCTTCCGTACCCGTGAGATCCCATCTTGGGGCCTGTTCCGGAGCTCCGCCGGAGGGGGCATCGATCACAGAGGGCTTCTACATCAACACCATAGCCTCTCCGATGATATGTGAGTAGTTTACCTCAGACCTTCGGGTCCATAGTTATTAGCAAGATGTCTTCCTCTCTCTTTTTGGATCTCAATACAATGTCCCCCCTCTCTTGTGGAGATCTATTCGATGTAATCTTATTTTGCGGTGTGTTTGTTGAGACCGATGAATTGTGGGTTTATGATCAAGTTTATCTATGAACAATACTTGAATCTTCTGAATTCTTTTATGTATGATTGGTTATCTTTGCAAGTCTCTTCGAATTATCAGTTTGGTTTGGCCTACTAGATTGATCTTTCTTGCAATGGGAGAAGTGCTTAGCTTTGGGTTCAATCTTGCGGTGTCCTTTCCCAGTGACAGTAGGGGCAGCAAGGCACGTATAGTATTGTTGCCATCGAGGATAACAAGATGGGTTTTTTATCATATTGCATGAGTTTATCCCTCTATATCATGTCATCTTGCTTAAGGCGTTACTCTGTTCTTATGAACTTAATACTCTAGATGCATGCTGGATAGCGGTCGATGTGTGGAGTAATAGTAGTAGATGCAGGCAGGAGTCGGTCTACTTGTCTCGGACGTGATGCCTATATACATGATCATACCTAGATATTCTCATAACTATGCTCAATTCTGTCAATTGCTCAACAGTAATTTGTTCACCCACCATAAATACTCATGCTCTCGAGAGAAGCCACTAGTGAAACCTATGCCCCCCGGGTCTATTTTCCATCATATTAATCTTCCAACACTTAGCTATTTCTTTTGCCGTTTTTATTTTACTTTCTTTACTTTGCATCTTTATCATAAAAATACCAAAAATATTATCTTATCATATCTATCAGATCTCACTCTCGTAAGTGACCGTGTAGGGATTGACAACCCCTTATCGCGTTGGTTGCGAGGATTTATTTGTTTGTGTAGGTGCGAGGGACTCGTGCGTGGCCTCCTACTGGATTGATACCTTGGTTCTCAAAAACTGAGGGAAATACTTACGCTACTTTGCTGCATCACCCTTTCCTCTTCAAGGGAAAACCAACGCAGTGCTCAAGAGGTAGCAAGAAGGATTTCTGGCGCCGTTGCCGGGGAGGTCTACGCAAAAGTCAACATACCAAGTACCCATCACAAACCCTTATCTCCCGCATTACATTATTTGCCATTTGCCTCTCGTTTTCCTCTCCCCCACTTCACCCTTGCAGTTTTATTCGCCCTCTCATTTCCATTCGCCTCTTTTTCGCTTGCTTCTTGTTTGCTCGTGTGTTGGATTGCTTGTTTGTCACGATGGCTCAAGATAATACCAAATTATGTGACTTTACCAATACCAACAACAATGATTTCCTTAGCACTCTGATTGCTCCTCTTACTGATACTAAATCTTGTAAAATCAATGCTGCTTTCTTGAATCTTGTCATGAAAGATCAATTCGCTGGCCTTCCTAGTGAAGATGCCGCTACTCATCTAAATAGCTTCATTGATTTGTGTGATATGCAAAAGAAGAAAGATGTTGACAATGATATTGTTAAATTGAAGCTATTACCTTTTTCGCTTAGAGATCGTGCTAAAGCTTGGTTTTCGTCTTTGCCTAAAAATAGTATTGATTCTTGGAATAAGTGCAAAGATGCTTTTATCTCTAAGTATTTTCCTCCCGCTAAGATTATCTCTCTTAGAAACGATATTATGAATTTTAAGCAACTTGATCATGAACATGTTGCACAAGCTTGGGAGAGGATGAAATTAATTATACGTAATTGCCCTACGCATGGTTTGAATTTGTGGATGATTATACAAATTTTTTATGCCGGATTGAATTTTGCTTCTAGAAATCTTTTAGATTCGGCAGCGGGAGGCACTTTTATGGAAATCACTTTAGGAGAAGCTACTAAACTCCTAGATAATATTATGGTTAATTATTCTCAATGGCACACTGAAAGATCCACTAATAAAAAAGTGCATGCGATAGAAGAAATTGATGTTTTGAGTGGAAAGATGGATGAACTTACGAAATTATTTGCTACTAAGAGTGTTTCTTCTGATCCTAATGATATGCCTTTGTGTGAATTTTGTTGGTAGGAATAATTTTGGTAACAACGCGTATAGAGGAAACTTTAATCCTAGGCCTTATCCTAGTAATTCCTCTAATAATTATGGTAATTCCTACAACAATTCTTATGGAAGCTTTAATAAGATGCCCTCTGAATTTGAGACTAGTGTTAAGGAATTTATGAATTCGCAAAAGAATTTCAATGCTTTGCTTGAAGAAAAATTTCTTAAAGTTGATGAATTGGCTAGGAACGTTGATAGAATTTCTCTTGATGTTGATTCCTTGATACTTAGATCTATTCCACCTAAGCATGATATCAATGAGTCTCTCAAAGCCATGAGAATTTCCATTGATGAGTGCAAATAAAGAACTGCTAGGATGCGTGCTAAGAAAGATTGCTTTATAAAAGCGTGTTCTTCTAATTTTTATGAAAACAAAGATGAAGATCTAAAAGTTATTGATGTGTCCCCTATTAAATCTTTGTTTTGCAATATGAATCTTGATAATGATGGGACTGAATATGATCCACCTTTACCTAGAAGGCGTTCCAGAAATTCGGAGTTTTTAGATCTTGATGCTAAAATTGATAAAAGTGGGATTGAAGAGATCAGAACATTAGATATTAATAAACCCACTATTTTGGATTTCAAGGAATTTAATTATGATAGCTGCTCTTTGATAGATTTTATTTCCTTGTTGCAATCCGTGCTAAATTCTCCTCATGCTTATAGCCAAAATAAAGCCTTTACTAAACATATCGTTGATGCTTTGATGCAATCTTATGAAGAAAAACTTGAGTTGGAAGTTTCTATCCCTAGAAAACTTTATCATGAGTGGGAACCTACTATTAAAATTAAAATTAAAGATCATGAATGCTATGCTTTGTGTGATTTGGGTGCTAGTGTTTCCACGATTCCAAAAACTTTGTGTGATTTGCTAGGTTTCCGTGATTTTGATGATTGCTCTTTAAACTTGCACCTTGCGGATTCCACTATTAAGAAACCTATGGGAAGAATTAATGATGTTCTTATTGTTGCAAATAGGAACTATGTGCCCGTAGATTTTATTGTTCTTGATATAGATTGCAATCCTTCATGTCCTATTATTCTTGGTAGACCTTTCCTTAGAACGATTGGTGCAATTATTGATATGAAGGAAGGGAATATTAGATTCCAATTTCCATTAAAGAAAGGCATGGAAAACTTCCCTAGGAATAAAATAAAATTACCATATGAATCTATCATGAGAGCCACTTATGGATTGCCTACCAAAGATGGCAATACCTAGATCTATCCTTGCTTCTATGCCTAGCTAGGGGCGTTAAACGATAGCGCTTGTTAGGAGGCAACCAATTTTATTTTTAGTTTTTTGCTTTTTGCTTCTGTTTAGGAATAAATGTTTGTTCTAGACTCTGGTTAGATGTGTTTTTATGTTTTAATTAGTGTTTGTGCCAAGTTAAACCTATAGGATCTTCTTGGATGATAGTTATTTGATCTTGCAGAAAATTCCAGAAACTTTCTGTTCACGAAAATAATCATTAAAAATCACCAGAACGTGATAAAATATTGATTCCAATTTCTGCTGATCAATAAACAAATTTTCTAGGTCGTCCTATTTTGGCTGATTTTTTGGAGTTCCAGAAGTTTGCGTTAGTTACAGATTACTACAGACTGTTCTGTTTTTGACAGATTCTGTTTTTCGTGTGTTGTTTGCTTATTTTGATGAATCTATGGCTAGTAAAATAGTTTATAAACCATAGAGAAGTTGGAATACAGTAGGTTTAACACCAATATAAATAAAGAATGAGTTCATTACAGTACCTTGAAGTGGTCTTTTGTTTTCTTTCGCTAACGGAGCTCACGAGATTTTCTGCTGAGTTTTGTGTTGTGAAGTTTTCAAGTTTTGGGTGAAAGATTTGATGGATTATGGAACAAGGAGTGGCAAGGGCCTAAGCTTGGGGATGCCCATGGCACCCCCAAGATAAACTAAGGACACCTAAAAGACAAAGCTTGGGGATGCCCCGGAAGGCATCCCCTCTTCGGTCTACTTTCATCGGTAACTTTACTTGGAGCTATATTTTTATTCACCACATGATATGTGTCTTGCTTGGAGCGTCTTGTATTATTTGAGTATTTATTTTTTAGTTTACCACATTCATCTTTTCTGTACGCACCTTTTGAGAGAGACACACATGATTCAGAAATTATTGGAATACTCTATGTGCTTCACTTATATCTTTTGAGTTATATAGTTTTTGCTCTAGTACTTCACTTATATCTTTTAGAGCACGGTGGTGGATTTGTTTTATAGAAACTATTGATCTCTCATGATTCACTTAGATTATTTTGAGAGTCTTAAATAGCATGGTAATTTGCTTAAATAATCCTAATATGCTAGGTATTCAAGATTAGTAAAAAACTTTCTTATGAGTGTGTTGAATACTAAGAGAAGTTTGATGCTTGATGATTGTTTTGAGACATGGAGGTAGTGATATTAAAGTTGTGCTAGTTGAGTAGTTGTGAATTTGAGAAATACTTGTGTTGAAGTTTGCAAGTCCCGTAGCATGCACGTATGGTAAACGTTATGTAACAAATTTGAAACATGAGGTGTTCTTTGATTGTCCTCCTTATGAGTGGCGATCGGGGACGAGCGATGGTCTTTTCCTACCAATCTATCCCCTAGGAGCATGCGCGTAGTGCATGGTTTTTGATGACTTGTAGATTTTTGCAATAAGTATGTGAGTTCTTTATGACTAATGTTGAGTCCATGGATTACACGCACTCTCACCTTTCCACCATTGCTAGCCTCTTCGGTACCGTGCATTGCCCTTTCTCACATTGAGAGTTGGTGCAAACTTTGCCGGTGCATCCAAACCCCGTGATATGATACACTCTTTCACACATAAACCTCCTTATATCTTCCTCAAAACAGCCACCATACCTACCTATTATGGCATTTCCATAGCCATTCCGAGATATATTGTCATGCAACTTTCCACCATCCCGTTTATCATGACACGTTCATCATTGTCATATTGCTTTGCATGATCATGTAGTTGACATAGTATTTGTGGCAAAGCCACCATTCATAATTCTTTCATACATGTCACTCTTGGTTCATTGCATATCCCGGTACACCACCGGAGGCATTCCTATAGAGTCATACTTTGTTCTAGTATCGAGTTGTAATCATTGAGTTGTAAATAAATAGAAGTGTGATGATCATCATTTTCTAGAGCATTGTCCCAAGTGAGGAATAAAAAAAGAGAAAGGCCGTAAAAAAGGCCCAAAAAAATGAGAGAAAAAGAGAGAAGGGACAATGCTACTATCCTTTTACCACACTTGTGCTTCAAAGTAGCACCATAATCTTCATGATAGAGAGTCTCTTGTTTTGTCACTTCCATATACTAGTGGGAATTTTTCATTATAGAACTTGGCTTGTATATTCCAACAATGGGCCTCCTCAAGTGCCCTAGGTCTTCGTGAGCAAGCAAGTTGGATGCACACCCACTTAGTTTCTTTTGTTGAGCTTTCATATATTTATAGCTCTAGTGCATCCGTTGCATGGAAATCCCTACTCCTTGCATTAACATCAATCGATGGGCATCTCCATAGCTCATTGATTAGCCTCGTTGATGTGAGACTTTCTCCTTTTTGTCTTCTCCACATAACCCCCATCATCATATTCTATTCCACCCATAGTGCTATATCCATGGCTCACGCTCATGTATTGCATGAAGGTTGAAAAAGTTTGAGATTACTAAAGTATGAAACAATTTCTTGGCCTGTCATCGGGGTTGTGCATGATGAGAGCATTCTTGTGTGACGAAAATGGAGCATGACTAAACTATATGATTTTGTAGGGATGAACTTTCTTTGGCCATGTTATTTTGAGAGGACATAATTGCTTAGTTAGTATGCTTGAAGTATTATTATTTTTATGTCAATATTGAACTTTTATCTTGAATCTTTCAGATCTGAATATTCATACCACAATTAAGAAGAATTACATTGAAATTATGCCAAGTAGCATTCCACATCAAAAAATTTGTTTTTATCATTTACCTACTCGAGGACGAGCAGGAATTAAGCTTGGGGATGCTTGATACGTCTCCAGCGTATCTATAATTTTTGATTGCTCCATGCTATATTATCTTCTGTTTTGGACATTATTGGTCATTATTATACACTTATATATTATTTTTGGGACTAACCTATTAACTGGAGGCCCAGCCCAGAATTGCTGTTTTTTTTTGCCTATTTCAGAGTTTCGCAGAAAAAGAATATTAAACGGAGTCCAAACGGAATGAAACCTTCGGGAACGTGATTTTCGGAACGAACATGATCCAGAGGACTTGGACCCTATGTCAAGAAAGCTACCAGGAAGCCACGAGGTAGGGGGCGCGCCCTCCACCCTCGTGGGCCCCATGTTGCTCCACCGACGTACTCCTTCTTCCTATATATACCTACGTACCCCCAAACTACCAGATACGGAGGCAAAAACCTAATTCCACCGCCGCAACCTTCTGTACCCGTGAGATCCCATCTTGGGGCCTGTTCTGGAGCTCCGCCGGAGGGGGCATCGATCACGGAGGGCTTCTACATCAGCACCATAGCCTCTCCGATGATGTGTGAGTAGTTTACCTTAGACCTTCGGGTCCATAGTTATTAGCTAGATGGCTTCCTCTCTCTTTTTGGATCTCAATACAATGTTCTCCCCCTCTCTTGTGGAGATCTATTCGATGTAATCTTCGTTTGCAGTGTGTTTGTTGAGACCGATGAATTGTGGGTTTATGATCAAGTTTATCTATGAACAATACTTGAATCTTCTGGATTCTTTTATGTATGATTGGTTATCTTTGCAAGTCTCTTCGAATTATCAGTTTGGTTTGGCCTACTAGATTGATCTTTTTTGCAATGGGAGAAGTGCTTAGCTTTGGGTTCAATCTTGCGGTGTCCTTTCCCAGTGACAGTAGGGGCAGCAAGGCACGTATAGTATTGTTGCCATCGAGGATAACAAGATGGGTTTTTTATCATATTGCATGAGTTTATCCCTCTATATCATGTCATCTTGCTTAAGGCGTTACTCTGTTCTTATGAACTTAATACTCTAGATGCATGCTGGATAGCGGTCGATGTGTGGAGTAATAGTAGTAGATGCAGGCAGGAGTTGGTCTACTTGTCTCGGACGTGATGCCTATATACATGATCATACCTAGATATTCTCATAACTATGCTCAATTCTGTCAATTGCTCAACAGTAATTTGTTCACCCACCATAAATACTCATGCTCTCGAGAGAAGCCACTAGTGAAACCTATGCCCCCCGGGTCTATTTTCCATCATATTAATCTTCCAACACTTAGCTATTTCTTTTGCCGTTTTTATTTTACTTTCTTTACTTTGCATCTTTATCATAAAAATACCAAAAATATTATCTTATCATATCTATCAGATCTCACTCTCATAAGTGACCGTGTAGGGATTGACAACCCCTTATCGCGTTGGTTGCGAGGATTTATTTGTTTGTGTAGGTGCGAGGGACTCGTGCGTGGCCTCCTACTGGATTTATACCTTGGTTCTCAAAAACTGAGGGAAATACTTACGCTACTTTGCTGCATCACCCTTTCCTCTTCAAGAGAAAACCAACGCAGTTCTCAAGAGGTAGCAGCTGGTGCGAGGCAGTAGATAGTGGATGAACAGTAGGCCGTGTTGTCCCGTTTTGCGGTACGCCACACCCCTCCCGATGAACAGGACCCTGTTTTGACCATAGGCGCTCCAACACAAGTCCGTTTCCTCTGTTTTACGGTACGACACACCCCTCCTGATCAACAGCACCCCGTTTCGACCGTAGGAGCTCGAACACAAGTCCGTTTCTTTCATACGCCAGACCCCTCCCGATGAACAGGATCCCGTTTCGACCGTAGCCGGTCGAACAGAAGGCCGTTTCCTTTGTTCTGCGGTATGTCAGACCCTGTTCCGGCTGTTTTGTCCAAGCCAGTTGGCTCTCGTTGAACATGACACATTCTGACCCAGTCTGTTGCCTCCTGATGAATAGGACGTTGTTTCTCCGTTCGGACCCAGCCGATTGACTGCTGATGAACAGGACACCGTTGCTGCCGTCCGTTGCCTCTCCATGTACACATGCCCTGGCCATACGTATGCGCGAGTAGCTAGGCGTTCGAGACCCCGCCCATATGTACATACGTGGCCGTATTTTTTGGCATCTAGTTGTACGTACGTGTACACGGTTTAGACTGGATCGCCTGAACTGCTACGTCGGGGGCTCTACTGCTACACGTGCCGCTGCTTGCTCGGCCACGGTTCATTGTTGCAGAGAGACCGATCGACCAGTATGTGCGTACACGTTCGCGACCATACAGAAAATGCTACGTATGCTTCGACCGTGTGGGTCCCAGCTGTCAGGGAGGATAAGGAAGCACTTCCTTGCGTGCGAAGATATAGCTGGTGGGTCCCAGCTATCAGGGGGAAGAACCATATTTTTTGCCTGTAATATGGACACTTCGTTGTGTGTGAAGATGTAGCTGGTGGGTCCATCTGTCAGCCTCATCGCGTAGAGTCCTCTTCTGATGGCTGTCGCTCGTTGACCATGTTGACCACGCCGCGCGGACAGCACCCAGGCGGTGGACGACGGCGAGACCTAGGAAGGGAACGACGCGGAGCCAGGGAAATGAGGAAGGTGGATGCCCACATGGAGGGGAGTACGAGGGTTCACTGGTTCGCCTGTGGTGTGAGGCTGCCGTCGCCGGAGAATAACAGGATGTGTTGGTGAGTAGAGGAATGGTCTGGACGGCGATGGGAGTAGGGTGGGCCGGTGAGTCCTGCACGGCAGCACAGCCGACCATGGGAGGCTGTAGCAGGCGGTACCGCCGGCGATGGTTTGGGCGGCTGAAGCAAGAATATCCGAGATTGAAGAAGAAGCACCACATCTGTTGGATGGACATCCAACGGCCACTGCTGCTAGAACCATGTGTTGACTATAAGTTGTCAAAGCCTTGCGTATGCGTCAACTTAGTAGGCCCACAAGTGTGTGGCAGAGAACATATATCCCATTTGCGATTTGTAACAATGTACAACCCATTTTTGAATTCTAATGAAATTTACTACAGCCCATTTACAGCTTGTTAAAATTACAACCCATTTTCTAGCTACGACAACGATTAATAATTTCAACCAACCGCTCAAAACAGGATTCAATAAAAAATTTCCCACATTTTGATGGGATCCAAAATATTTTTATCCCAAAATTTCTAGTCAGCTTAAATATAATTTTAAAATAAATTTGTATTACGTAAAAATCCAACTAAATATTGCGCGTGCAACAAGTATTGAATTTAAAATTTTAAAAATCCTAAAGTAATATATTTTTAACTAGTTACGTGTTTGGTGAATTTTTTTAGAGTTACAGCCCACTTTCTATAATTACATCCCATTATTATTTCTTAAAGCCCATTTTCTTGTTAAGCCTAATGCATCCCTCCTAGGAAAGATTTGCAACCCAGCAGAACGGAGAATAACAAGTTGACCTGGGCTGGGTATTCCTCAAAAAAAGTATAGCCGGACTAGCCATTTTCAGCTTGAAAAAAATTAATATTTGGGCTGGATATTTGGTCGACATAAAATAATAGCCTGGGCTAAATGGGCCACAGCCCGCCTAGTTGATACCCTGCTCATCTGAACAACAACAAAAACATCGCTCACGAAAAACTCTGCTCACACCTCAAAAACACAAATACTGCTCGAGCTGCTGGGCCTAGCTGTCGGCCGCTCCTTGTGCAATTCTCTCATTTATTGACTATATAGGTTGTCAATGGTGTGGGACCGTGATGTCAAGAAACCAGGAGAAAGCAAATATATAGTTGTATCTAATAAGGAGGCACTTGCGTATATGCGGCTATGGCCCTGGTGGGTCCCCACTGTCATCCTCTCCAATTAAAGTCATCTCCTGATTCCTCATGTCCGTTGACCATGTTGACAACGTGAGACGGCGGCGCCACGGCGAGTGCAACAACTCGAAGGACGACGGAGAGGGCCTCGCGGGCCCTATGGATGGTCTGATATAGCGCCTGCTGCTCATTCAGGAAGCCAGGATCATAGGGCCACATGTCCGTGACAGCATTGTCGTTCGCTTGTTCGCTGGCGATTCGTCCTTCCGCGAGCCAGTGCTCGTTGAGGAGACGGAGGTTGCAGCATAGGTCCTCCTGCGCTGGTAGCTCTTCCACCAGTGGGGCGTCGAAGTGCGTCCGCACCTGCTCTATGGTGAACACGGCATGAACCGGCTTGGGCGGTGGCGCCGGCTCCTGGTTGGAAGCCACGTCCATCGTCTGATTGTCGTTGCTCAGCTCGGCGAGCTCGCTGGCGAGCCAGCATGCCCGGCTACTGGACCGGACCACTGCCAAGCACGAGTCTGACCGCCCTGGCCCACCTGGACCGCCTCCCTCGCCCACGCGCGCTTTCTTCCCGAAACGGTCAGCGCCGACCGCGCCGCTTCCCGGTGCAGGCGATTGCTCCATGTTCAAATGACACAAGTGTCGTCCGTCCTTTTGCCGCCCACATTAATGATACGCGGTTGCCGAGGCGGCTACTCTGGGGCCACCCGTCCGTCCCTCTGCCGCCCACCATTGCTATATAAACTGCTGCGCCGGCCATAGCCACAGTCATCCGCCTCCGTTCCCTTTCTCCCGTCCACACCACTCCCACCATGGCTTCCTCGCGCTCTAGCGCTCTTCATGACGGGTGGAGGACGGACCAGAAGGAGATGGCAGCCATTGCTGCCAACTGGCTGGCCGGCAGGCAGCCGGAGGACGACGACATCCCAATGGAGAACGTGGTAGTCGACGATCCGACGCCAACCCCCTCCTCCGCGCCATCCTCGTTGGTGCATTGCACCATGACCATCGGCGAGGCCCGTGCCCAATACATGGACACGGTGAGGCAGAAGCATGACGAGCAGTTTCGAGAGGCGCAGGCCGACGCTGCCTACAACCACCATGTCCTCCAGGAGCACCTGCAGGCGGAGGAGCAGATCGCCGCGGAGCGGGTGGAGCAGGAGGCGCCGCTCGAGTCGTACCGCTCCGCCCGCGAGAGCCGCCTCACGCGCTGGCGGTACCACATGCGTGTCGTGGAGGTTGCAACCACCTACAAAGAGGGTGATGAAGCGGGCGAGGAGCTGTTTGGCGAGACCAACGATGAGAGCGGCGGACAATGCCGGCTCCGCCGAGGCCCCGCCCCGCCAGCACCGAGGCGGAGGATTTCGCCGGCTTCGGCGAGGCCCTGCTCCGCCGAGGCCTTGCCCTGCCGGCAATGAGGAGGAGGATTTCCCCTGCCGGCCAGGCGCTGCGCCACCGGCAATGAGACAGAGGACATCCCTGGCTGCGTCGAGGCCCTGCCGCGCTGCCAACGAGGCCGTGCCACACAAAAAACGAGGAAGAGGAACACGGTAGGTCGCCACTGCTCGGGTCCAAGTAAGGCCACCACTGCTACCCTCCGGTTGAAGACAAGCTTGGCGGGTTGAGCATTGACGACCGATTAGCTTCTTGGCGACGACGTGGAGTTAGAGAGGTGTGCTGGAGAATAAGCTTCTGTCCGGCTCAGCCGGACACGGGAAATGGGCGCCGGAGATCATAGAGTAGGTTAGTTAATTATACCTCCAGCGCACCCCTTTTTAGTTGAAGAATGTATGAAATGTAATGAAATCCAGCATGTTTATATGAAATCCGGCCGTGTATGAACGAATTTAGTTTGATTAGTTCGAAGTCTTGTATCACTGGCATTGGATGAACATGCAAAACAATATGTACTAGCATTATTCCCAGGACGTACAAAAAGTTTGAGCAGCTTTTTAGCGTGCATGTACATTGCAATCAAACTCACAGGCCTGGCAATTCATAGAGAACATTCAAAACAATCGATGATTATGCATTTCAGTGATTCACATGTCAGAGCCAATATTTACTTCACAACTAAAGAATAAAGAAAAATCGATCGATTCTGCTGACAGCAAAGGGCGTCCCATTCGAAAATATGAAACGCATGTCTTCTTGCTAACATCAATGAGCAAAATTTGACAAGGTTGTCCCATTCCAAAATATCAAATGTGTGTCTTTTTGCGTACATAAATGAGCAAACTTTGACAAGGTTTTTCCATTCCAAAATACCAAATGCCTACGATTGTGGAATGGGCGGGGTTTGCGATCAGTTCAGACATTGACATGGCACCTCGTGCTAAATAAACCAGCTGTTCTTTTTGTGTAGTTCCACCAAAATCAACCAAATTCACGCGTAGCTTCTATGATTTCACCTTTATATGTTGCAACGCCTTGAACATATCGCACCTCCTTTCTTGTAGCTAATTTTGTGGCTGGAGGTGGAAATGGATGATTCAAGAATATTCGATGTATTGTGCATGATGAAGTATAATGGGCGCGAACCATCAGAATATTTTGTGCAGTTCCCATTGAAATCAAGCTGAGCACCCCTATTAGCATAAATACAAAAAAGTGATTAGTAAAGCAAACTGTAATATAAATTTACAGTTTACACAGGCACCTACATGGTCCATGTAGAGCACACATTTAAAAAAATGGAACTCACAAGAAAAAATCCTAGAACAACATTGTACTTGCCCATCACAGCAAAAAAGATGGAAATCTATGAGTCCTTCTGAGCTGAAGTTAGTTTGGTCTTGTGGGGAATAATGTAACCTAATGTCTGCTAGAACTACGTCGGTATTTCCCCAAAGAGGAAGGGATGATGCAGCACAGCAACGGTAGGTATTTCCCTTAGTGATGAGACCAAGGTTATCGAACTAGTAGGAGAAACAAGCAACACTACGTAAACAACACCTGTACACAAATAACAAATGCTCGCAACCCGACGTGTTAAAGGGGTTGTCAATCCCTTTTGGGTGACGATGCCAGAAATTGGCAAAAGGATGGGGTAAAGTTGTAATAGATTGGATAATTGGATCGCAAATAAAATAAAGTGCAGCAAGGTATTTTTGTATTTTTGGTTTAATAGATCTGAAAATAAAAGCAAATAAAATAGATCGCAAAGGCAAATATAATAAAGAAGAGACTCGGGGACCGTAGATTTCACTAGTGGCTTCTCTCAAGAAAAATAGCAAACGGTGGGTAAACGAATTACTGTTTGGAAATTGATAGAACTTCAAATAATCATGACGATATCTAGGCAATAATCATTATATAGGCATCACGTCCAAGATTAGTAGACCGACTCCTGCCTGCATCTACTACTATTACTCCACACATCGACCGCTATCCAGCATGCATCTAGTGTATTAAGTTCACGGAGAAACGGAGTAATGCAATAAGAACGATGACATGATGTAGACAAGATCTATTTATGTAGAAATAGACCCCATCTTGTTATCCTTGATAGCAACGATACATACGTGTTGTTTCCCTTTCTGTCACTGGGATCAAGCACCGTAAGATCGAACCCATTACAAAGCACCTGTGACGCCCGGATAATTAAGCTACAGTAAAACTCTGCTAATGATGCCACGCCAGCTCCGTTACTATTGCTAATCTCTCGTTAGTTCAAAACCGGTTCAAAAATCAAATTCAAAATATGCCAAACAACAGAAGTTTTCAAACATTGAAACAAAAATGTTCGGTGGGTGCCAAATATTGCACTGGTAATTATTGTGGAGAAAACATTTTTTATAATGTGCCTAAATATTTTAAAGGAAATAAAGAAAATAAATGAAAGAACTAAAAAAAGGGAAACACCCCCCCGGGCCACGGCCTAGCAGGCCACCAGGCCGGCCCACTCCCTCTCCATAAACCCCCTCCCCCCGAAACCCTAGCCGTTCTCCCCCGTCGCCCCACTCGCTCCCCCACTCCCCCTCGATTGGATCTGGATCAGGAGGAGCCCGATCCCCTCGCCCCTCCACCCCCGACGCTGACGCCGGCACCCGGAGCTTCCCCGCCGGACTGCCTCCTCCTCCTC
>NC_057805.1:338336613-338356393 GCF_018294505.1 Triticum aestivum
TAATCCCCTCTGTCCACCCGCATGCACGCGCCGCCCGTGACAGCCGCGCACCGCGCTACTAGTCGTCGCCATTGCTGCTCACTTCTGCTACTGTTTGTCTCTAGTGCCACCACTACTGCTGGTGCGGATGTGTACTGCCACTGCTTGCCGATGTTGCTGCTTGTCCGCCGGCGCCCGCGAGCTCGCTCGCGTTCGCCGCGCCTCACCCGCAGCCACCGCGCCTAGTGCTCGTCGAGCCCCACTACACCTGCCTCCAACCTCGCCGGCCGTCCCTCGCCCACACCTCGCGCCGCTCTCGGGGCCACCTCTCCGTCTCCTGCTCCAGCGGCCACCGTCCCCCCGTGGCCTCACCCTGCTCGCCTCGCACACGCGCTCGACGCCTTGCCCTTCCGCTACGTGCTACGCGCGCCGCCGCTCCATATGGCCGCTGCTGCCGCGCTGCTTAGCCACCCCCCCCGCTTCACCCCTCACCGCCGGCCCCAGGCTCCGGCGCCCTGCCGGGTCCGCCGTCCCGTGCACCCGCTCGGGCGACGCCGCACCCGATCTCGCCCCTGTCGGGCGCCCGCGCCCGTTCGCGCACCCGCGCCCAAACCCGCTAGGCCTCCATAGGGCCTATGACAAACGGGCCCAGCCCCAGAACGTTTTTGTAAAATAATAATAATAAATAAAAATAAAAATGAATTAATAAAATTATTACTTAATTAATTAATTAGTGAATTGATTAAGTTAATTAATCCTGTTTAATTAATCTAATTAACTAGTTAGTTTAATTAAACAGTAATTAGATTAGCTAAATCCTAATAAACCTAAACAGAGTACGACAGGTGGGTCCCACTGGACCCACACGTCAGTTTGACCAGTCAACACCTCTGTTGACTGTTGACGTCAGCATGCACTATTCTGGATAATGTTGAATTAAATTAATTAAATAAATTCTAAAAATGATTTAAAACTTTAGAAAATCATATAAAATAAACCGTAGCTCAGATGAAAATACTTTCTACATGAAAGTTGCTCAGAACGACGAGACGAATCCAGATACGCAGCCCGTTCGTCCACCACACATCCCTAACCTATCGAACTCGCAACTTTCCCCCTCCGATTCATCTGTCCGAAAACGCAAAACATCGGGGATACTTTCCCGGAAGTTTCCCCCCTTCACCGGTATCACCTACTACCGCGATTGGGCACCCCTAGCAACGCTCATTGCCATGTCATGCGTCGTCATGCATTTTTTGCATTATATTTATTGTTTCTTCCCCCTCTTCTCTCGCTAGACTCCGAGACCGACGCCGCTGCTACCCAGTACGACTACAGTGTTGACGACCCCTCCTCGGCTGAGCTTCCAGGAAAGCCCCCCCCCCTTGATCACCATATATCGCCTATTCTACTCTCTACTACTTGCATTAGAGTAGTGTAGCATGTTACTGCTTTCCGTTAATCCTATTCTGCTGCATAGCCTGTCCTTGCTACTACTGTTGTTACCTTTACCTGCAATCCTACATGATTAGTATAGGACGCTAGTATTCCATCTGTGGCCCTACATTCTTGTCCATCTGCCTTGCTATACTATCGGGCCGTGATCACTCGGGAGGTGATCACGAGTATATACTTAATACTTTACATGATACCTGTGGTGACTAAAGTCGGGTCGGCTCTTGGAGTACCCGCGAGTGGATCTTTGTGGCGGAGCGATAGGGCAGGTTGAGACCACCTAGGCGAGAGGTGGGCCTGGTCCTTGTCGGCGTTCGCGGTTACTTCATAATAACACGCTTAACGAGATCTTGGTATTTGATCTGAGTCTGGCCACTGGCCTATACGCACTAACCAACTACGTGGGAACAGCTATGGGCATTCGACGTCGTGGTATCAGCCAAAGCCTTCTTGACGTCAGCGACTGAGCGGCGCGTGCTGGATTGGACTGGAACGCCTGCTCTTGTATTAGGGAGGCTAGGTCTGCTTCCGGCCGCCCAGGCAACGTGCAGGTGTGCAATGGGCGATGGGCCCAGACCCCTACGCCATAGGATTTAGACCGGCGTGTTGACCTCTCTGTTGTGCCTAGGTGGGGCTGCGACGTGTTGATCTTCCGAGACCGGGCATGACCCAGGAAAGTGTGTCCGGCCAAATGGGATCGAGCGTGTTGGGTTATGTGGTGCACCCCTGCAGGGAAGTTTATCTATTCGAATAGTCGTGTCCCTCGGTAAAAGGACGACCCGGAGTTTTACCTTGACCTTATGACAACTAGAACCGGATACTTAATAAAACACACCCTTCCAAGTGCCAGATACAACCCGGTGATCGCTCTCTCATAGGTCGACGAGGAGAGGATCGTCGGGTAGGATTATGCTATATGATGCTACTTGGTGAACTTACCATCTACTCTCTTCTACATGCTGCAAGATGGAGGCTGCCAGAAGTGTAGTCTTCGATAGGATTAGCTTTCCCCCTCTTATTCTGGCATTCTGCAGTTCAGTCCACCGATATAGCACCTTTACACAGATACCCATGCATATGTAGTGTAGATCCTTGCTTGCGAGTACTTTGGATGAGTACTCACGGTTGCTTTTCTCCCCCTTTCCCCCTTTCCTTTCTTCCTGGTTGTCGCAACCAGATGCTGGAGCCCAGGAGCCAGACGCCACCATTGTCGACGACTCCTACTACACCAGAGGTGCCTACTACTACGTGCAGCCCGCTGACGACGACCCAGAGTAGTTAGGAGGATCCCAGGCAGGAGGCCTGCGCCTCTTTCAATTTGTATTCCAGTTTGTGCTAGCCTTCTTAAGGCAAACTTGTTTAACTTATGTATGTACTCAGATATTGTTGCTTCCGCTGACTCGTCTATGATCGAGCACTTGTATTCGAGCCCTCGAGGCCCCTGGCTTGTATTATGATGCTTGTATGACTTATTTTTATTTGTAGAGTTGTGTTGTGATATCTTCCCGTGAGTCCCTGATCTTGATCGTACACGTTTGCATGTATGATTAGTGTACGATTGAATCGGGGGCGTCACAAGTTGGTATCAGAGCTGAATGCCTGTAGGAATCCCCCTTTCCAACTACTTGGCCGAAGTCGAGTCTAGTCATTGCAAAACTTTTAATAACATGGCTGTGTGGCTTACGGGCCCACGTCGCCATTGGGTGGTATTAGGATCTTTTATTCCTTGTCTATACTCTGGGACTCTGATCTCTCTTCTATTCGGGTTAAATGATTTTACTAACTCTGACTCTAGGTTCTCGTAATTACTACCTCCCGGAGAGCCCTTCACTCCAGATGATCGGTTGGTGTACCAGAAGATTCCGAAGATACTCTCCGATGTTCTCTCGAGACTTTGTGCCACCGCTTTTGCTATTCCCGACCACCGATAAATCCTTATGGATAACTTCTTACCCTTTCCATTCTTACATTCATCCCTAGCTGCTCTTGTTATTACAAGATGCATCGAATTGTTCTTCGACTTTTAAGAATCTCTTGAGCCATTGCATTACAGATCTTTGCCACCTGAATATCCCTATGGATAATTCTCGCACTTATCGAGTATCCGCTTATCCCCAGATGATCCATGTATTTCACAAAAGTCTTCGAAATACTATTCGATCCTCCAAAAATCCTTAGCAGCTTATTGCTCGCCAAGTACTTGTCTGCTTGCATTATGGATACTTTCCATATGTCTAGCAATATTCACAACCATCCTTTGTCACCGTCATTTTGGGTCTGTTGATTCAATATGTTGCGAATGCTCGCAATCCTCAACCAGATCCTAGAATTCATCCTTCCGGCTCAGACGTCATTTTAAACATGAGCTAGATCTCTACCAATCAAAGTGCCATCGATTGTACCCCTAAGGCTATTCAACTTATACATCCCTAATCAGAGCATTGCTTCTGATCCCTTGTCTTGGAAGTCATAATTCCTTTGCGATTGAGCTTTGAATTAGTTAGTTCTTTCTATCATATGATCTCCTTGCATTCTTTCTTCTTTTGGTTGAGTGCTGATGCTCACATCAGATCCCTTATGGACCACCAGAACCTTTGTTGGATTTTATCTGACAACGCCCTTCATATTCAATAACCTTGTGAGCCTTTCCTCGGATACATAATGCCTTTGGTAAATTGTATCCTCTGCTTTCTCAACCATGCTCTGCCTTCGAGCTTGAGTTAATTACTCCTAAAGATTGTGGTATATGATTCTAAGATGCCCTGATGGGCTGAACTTATGCCTTCCTTAATCTGTGTGAACCCGAAAGTTTTCCAAGGTTCATACTCCTCTGGTAATTCACCAAGTAGATCTTCTCACTCAAATCATTTTTAGTAGAGCAGTGAATGAAAGGTTGTGCATTGAAGAAGTGGGAGTCGACCTTGAACTTTGTGTTCATGCCCATGGACACGATGTAGATCTTATCATTAAAAGCTTCTCTTAAATTAATTGTTCCCTTGGTATAAGTTCATCTTATATGTGGGATCTGGCCTTTTGCAATCGTGGTTCCGACCATGTTCTCCTTTAAATACCATTTCTCGTACAAGTTTAAGCACTTGTCTTCTGCAGAGCAATACCCTAGTCCAACCTCTACTTTGGTTTGTCATCGAGTATTACCCCTTGGTATCTCGAGATTATCACGGAACTGCATAACTTCTTATGAGTTCTCCATCAAGTACTACATTCTCATTGATTCCAATTTTTCATGGGCTTCGAGTTATTAAACACTCAAGGACATCGATAACTGAATCGAGTCCGCATCGCGATTAAACAACTCTTAGTAATCTTCTTTGCTTACGAGTTTGTACTCGATCACGTCATCCCTAGCCTGATCGGCTATATCATTACCATGCTAAATTTTAACTGTGCTACTTGGTCCATCTTCCCGGAGCACAATTTTCGATGATGAACTAACCTTACGTCGATCCTCCTCGTCATATCATTTCGCCTTGAACAACAAGCTTGGTTTCGACTTTGTGTCGTACCCTTGGTTCCAATAACCTTTCGCTTCATCATTCCTTTGACTTGATGTCGTCGCCGATCGATTACATCTTCATGAACTCTCGCGACAAATGTGTCATGAATATCATCAACATTCTAAGCTCTTCCAAGAGATCTATCAAATTTTGATGAGAAATACAATCCTTTGCCCTCGATGATTTGGGTTATCATCGACAACATTATTGCATTCCCTCCAACACAAAAACTTGTTCTTGTTTTGTGTTGTACCTTGAGTTCCTTGCTATCCAACTTATGTTATGTTCTACCTTGGAGTATTACCATCTTTTATGTCAAGAATGTCATGAGGATTACTCCACCTCTTAAGAATTGTTGGTATAATGACACTTCTCACCATCACCATTCTTTCTTGGTCCCCGTGTTGATTCCAACAAGTGAACGGCGTTGTTTGGATTCTTTCCTTCTAGCAACCCTATTGCTTTGAAGTTAATGGTCGACATTTCATTCTTAGACCATTGGTTATCGAATCACCATTATAACATCGGTCATGCTACCTAACCCCATATTCCGGGTGCACCTTTCAACCAATGTTTAATTGTGTATGTTTTCCTCGAGCATACCTCATTATGTCATCTGATCTGACAAATGTTATCTCCTTGTTCACATAGTTGTGGAAATCCATCTTTTGGAAATCTCGAGGAATTGTCGCTGAGTCTATCAGCCTCCCCCTCAGCTCCTTGGTTTAATGATGAACTCTTGTTTCAGAACTCACTTCCATAGTTCAATTCCCGAGAATCTTACAATGTCATCTCGAGCATTTGTGTTGCACCTTTCTTCTCAGGCATCCTGAGTCTGAGTTATCCTGACACCAATCAGATCTGAGTCTCAGTCATATATGATGGTTGGAACATATTTCCAAGAGTTATAACAATGATCTTTATGTGACCCGGTAAGGTGATGTCGTGCCTAGCACACCTGGCCGGAGGCCCTATTGTTATAGCTTCCTTTTCAGCAAGGTTATCCATTCTTCCATGAGGAAATTGAAAGACTTATTCTATAAGTTGTTCCTGATGAATCCATTGAGTATCCAAGGTCCGACCTTTGCTTGAAGACCATGTCCTTGGGAAGGATATACCCTTGAAATATGTGTTTAAACCCATTTTCCTTTCCATTGTTCTGTTTAATCTAATAATCATATTTTCCTTTCCATTGGTTGGTTTAACGTTTCTTGTGATCTATATGATCTAAGCAGTAATAATTCACTGCTCATGTAAACACCTCGGTGTACTACTCTGTTAGTAAGACCCTGTTACTATTGTTGATGATATTCCGGTAGCCATCGATGGACAAGAACTTTGCCTATTGGTCCGCCTCGTTCAACGAGCAGGAAAATGGTTCTCATCGTCCCTCGCCCTTGGTACTGATGTTGCTGCCGACATAACTGATAGGCTATCCTTTGACATACCTTGCTTACATGATCGTGCAAGACGTCATCACCCTCCCTATTTTTAACCCACATGGTGGGCCCATAAACCACAGTCCCACAGGATCGAAACCTGACTCTCCTATACACCCTGTTACGAAAGTTATTCCTCGCGCTTGACTTCATATGTAATTCACGGGCCACCTGCCTAGTGATCTATTCTGGTATCAGACGCAATACTTATTCCCATTGCTCTGAATTCCTTTCACACTTCGTTCCAGACGACGAACGATTGCCTATGCGCTTGACACTTCTATTTTGCACCTTTTTACTTTGCTCTCGATAATGTCTTAAATTTCAAATCGAGAGTTACTTTCCGCCACCTTCCCTGATGTTATCTACCAGATAAGCAACACTATAGCGGCCCGTTCTTCCGGAATACCCCCTTATCCTTTCGTAAGTACGATGGAGACCCCGAGGAAAGGATGACGACTTCTTCATGATGACCTGAAGCAGAGGTGTGGCACCCCGGCTCAGAGAAACCGGAACGCCCGTATTCCAGCCCAGAGATCGAGGAGAAGTCTTCTGGAATACGGCACTGCTTAGCATAGAACAAATCAGCTCTTTATTGCAATCTATTGGGGTACAAGGGGATTACATCGGCACGGCGACACTACGCCTACCACAGTTGCTCTATGCAAGCAGCAGAACAACACGACGCAGCGGAATGACTACTGGTATCGGAAAAGCGACGATGGTGGTGAACTCCACTCCGCATGGACTCTGGCTAGAACGCTTATCCTACCCCGCAAACAAGGGATCCATGGCAAACAAGCAATCAAATCCGGCACGACCTGCAAACTGCCATGACACGCCAGGTCAGTACATTGAATGTACTTGCAAGCTCACAGCAACCAAAGCAATCAAGATAAACAACAACATGGCAATTACAGGTTATTAAGCAATTATGGACACGATACTATCAGATCAACATGGCATGTACAACATGATATAACTAGAACAATACGAGCATGGCATAAACATATGAACCTGATAATACTAGCATGCAACAGGATGAATCTATCATGCACCAACTTACTCTGCTCGGTTACCTCGTAACCATCACCTGTATCACTTACCATCACGGATATCACACGATCATCTCAGGATCCAATCAAGCTTGGTATTAACAATACCGTAGCAATCATTTATGATCACAAGGAGCTTGACCTTTGCCCTTGACTCTCGCATAACATTCCAAATATCCAATAAGTTGGTATTCACGATACTACAGTG
Organism: Triticum aestivum; assembly: GCF_018294505.1. Classification (NCBI taxonomy): domain Eukaryota; kingdom Viridiplantae; phylum Streptophyta; class Magnoliopsida; order Poales; family Poaceae; genus Triticum; species Triticum aestivum. Next base: position 338,344,265 of record NC_057805.1, read on the forward strand.
ATCCTCTCACGATCACATAAATATCAACCACCTTCTTTCATCATCGAACCAGGGTTGTTATTAAGCAAATTATTATTATTACTGTTGACCCACAGTGTGACCGACACGAACTGGGCCCATATCCGTGGGCGCGGCTATCAATAGATTTAACACACACACTCTGCAGAGGTTAGCACACTGTACCCACACCACGGAACCATGGCCTCGCACTCCCATTCGGGTGGACCAAAGCGTTCCGACAAAACCGTCCTACTGCCATGCCACCCCCCGGCCACTCCGACCAACTCCCCTTTGGGCTAAGTCCTGGGTGGCCCCGTGCCTACCAAAGGCACCAACGGCCACCGTCGTGGCAAAACAGTCCCAAACGGGGACAAGGATCCATACTCAACAACGGGCACACAAGGCTTATGCCGTCCTACCTGGCCAAGGTAGCGCCCGCGCATAACCTTCCCTCGCGGGAGGCACCGATGAGAGGCATGACAATATACCCAGTTAGGACCCCCCCATAGGGTAAGCGTGGTTGCACTGGTCAGATCGATTTGGTAGCACCCTGACTCAGCCAACAGTTGTTCAAGTTCAATTTAATCCGGTTAAACTTGAATGCAATATGCTGAGCCATGATAAAAATTACATGATGCAACTACAATGCATGAACATGATATCAACAAAACATGGGGGTGCAACATAATCAATGAGCATAACAACAACATTTAACAATTTATCCAGATGAGCTTGGCTTACCTACGAGCTTGAATATCACAACTAGAACATTACTCATAGCATAACATGACTACTAGCATCAGCAATAACTACCATGCAATAACATAACGATAAACTACCATGCAAGCATTTAACCAACTGGGTGCAAAAGAACATGCATAACGGCGGTACTCGGAACAGACGATAGTCATGCACCGAAGACCATCACCAACATGTACTACTACCAAACATTGCCAATATTAAAGTAATACTAGCATGAAGCACATAATAACATAGTGCAAGAAAACATAGCATGACGGTAAACACCGATCCATAAGCATAACCGAAATAACGACAATAGCAGCAAAGCAAACAAACAGTTATTTAAGATTCAAGTTGAAAACCAGTGCTTCCGCATGGCTATCATGCAAATGGTGGTTGTGGCTTGCGTGGGGATGAAGAAAGCTCCGGGGAGAAGTGCGGAAAGATCGCAGAAGGAATCGCTAGAAAGGATACTCTCGGAGGGTACTGATTAGGGGAAAGGGCAAAATGATCATTTTCAGAATGTTGAAACATAGTGAAAATGTTACCAAAAGTTTGGGCTCGAAGAGACGAAGACGTGGGCGTTAGTTTCACCTCGTTTGGAGTTACAGTTGAAAAGATGTGAAGGGTTGAAGTTCAGGGACCATTCTGCAAAAATATTTCTACAAACAGGCCCCTGAGTGGATAAGGCAGAAACGGTTTTGAGAAAATACGCTTTCCAGAGAGGAAAACGTACTTGTGCCCGAAACAGAGACGGAATACGCTTTCCCCAAAGGGAAAACGCACTCCCGCAGAATGCGCTTCCACTTAAATGACATGGCAGGGCGGGGCCGGGGTTTGTGCGGCTGACGAGCGGGGCCCGCGGCTAGCTGGCAGGGAGGGGTCGTCGGCTTCGTCTTCTCCTTGCTCGCACCCGACGGAGCAGAGGACTGGTCCGGCGCCGGTGGCCGTTCCGGCTGCTCCGGCGGTCTCCCGGGCCGTGCAGCATACCGGCGCGCTTAGGGGACCGAGACGCACCCGTCCAGAGCATCCATCCATCTTGGGGAGGTCGGGCTCGAGCGGGGCCGCTGCTGCGGCGGACGGCGATTCGGGAGGCGACGGGGCTTGCGGCCAGAGTGACTCCGGCAAGGGGGTGAGGGCACGGGGAGGATCGAGGTGGTCCGGGGAGTGCTATGGTAGCGACAGAAAGAAGGGGGAGGCTCGGCTTCGACCAAATTTAAGAGGTCAGGGGCGACGGCCATGGTGACAAGGGAGGGCGAGGAGAGCTCCGGGAGGCTAATGGAGAGGCTAGGAAGGTTCCTGGGAGCGAGGTGAGGCTGCTGGAGTGCTCGGGCTGCGCAGGGAGGGGCTACTTATAGCCGTGCGAGGTCATGGCCGAGCTGGCGTCGCCGCGGACGCGTGGACGGCGCCGCAGACGCGTGTGCTCGCGCATGAGCTCGGGGAAGACGACGGGGAGGGAACGGACGAGCGCCAGAGGTCACGGAGACGAGCGGAGCTCGGGGACAAGAGAGGGAAGCTGCCGTGGCGCGAACAGAGCCGGTCGGCTATAGTTCGCCCGTGGGCGCACGGCGACGAGCGCCAGCGAGGAGGCTTCGGGAGGGGGAGACGGCTCCAGGGGAACGGCGACAACGCGGGCTAGCTGTTGGACACGACGAGGCGCGCGAGCACGACGAACCGAGGAGGGGCCCGAGCAAAACGTCGCTCAGCTCGCATCCATAGCGTGCTAGGGCGGTGGTGACCGCGTGAGCTGGAAAGGAGAAGAGGCCAAGGGCTGCCCTAAGATGTCTAGTGATTAGTCCTTGCATACTAGAGGTCGAGGGAGGTGACGGATCACGCAGAAGTGTAGGGAGCAGAGGGGAGCAAGCTCGACAAGGTTGCTGTATCAAATTTGGACGAGCACTGCTGATCAACAGGGAAGGGCTTGGAGTCAAACGAGTTGTCTGGTGTGATTAGCTACGGAAGAACTATGATCCTGGAGATTTGGAGGTGATTTGGACCAAGAATTAATATAGTTGCTTTGCAACTGCATAATCTGGTCCAGAATAGAAATCATGATGATGCACTCAAATGGTGAAGCCACTTGAGCTGAACTTGGGCAGGGCAGAGTTATTTGGTCATATGAAGATGCTGAAAAAGGTTTCACACCATTTGGATAAACCAAAATGGTACTTCCTTCACAAACATCCCCACTGACCAGAAACTTGCAGAAATTCTAGAGGGAAAATGGCTAAATGGATTGAGTCACAACTTGGTGGAGGGAGTTTATATGGATAGGAGAAGGCCTAGAAAAATTTACAGCATAATGAAGCAAGATAAAATATATTTGCTTCACAAACTGAAAGTTTGGACAGAATCAAAGAATTGAAGATGAGCTTACATGGAGGCATTACATGAGCTCAGCTTTGGTCGAGGGCTATGATATGATGATATCGAGGTCATGCATAAATTGCAACTCATTTGGATATGCCTAGCTTGTACCTCCTTCACAAAATTTCTTTCTGGACAGGAACTTTGGAAAATCATAATTAAATGACTACTAGGCAAATGAGGTTGCATTTTGGCATGTGGCAATGATATGGACATGAAAAGGTGCGCAAGGAGTTTGAGGCCACTTGGGAAAATAAAAATAGCACTTGCTTCACAAAGTGCCATTTAGGACAGAATAGGAAAAGAATTATTGGGGAATTATTTTTGAACATGGCAATGAAACGTTTTGCCATATTTTATGAAGATAGGACCCAAACAATTTATGAGAATTATTTGGGAATTTTAGGAGTAATGGAGATATAGGTTGCTTCACAACCTAGGGCAAAAAGGATGATTCCTTTAATAGAAAAGGAATATTCCCAATAAAAAGAATATTGGGATTGGGCTAGGATGGAAATGAAATGATCTAGGGAAGGATTTGAGGATGACAAGCCACTCTGGAAATAAAAGAAGAGGTCATCTTCTTCAGTTTCCAGACCACAAAGCCACGGAAAAAGAAAACTCAAGCAAAAACCTCAGAAAATCAAATGAAAAAGAAAGGGCCAAAAATCAGGCTGTGACAAACCTTCCCCCCTTAAAGAAATCTCGTCCTCGAGATTTGGTTGCTCCGGGAACAAGTATGAATATATTGCCTTAAGGAAACTGTTTCCAACTCGGGTATCCTTTTTCCTTTGTTGATTGTTCCCATTAGATTCTTCATCTGATTGACCTGACTGGCTCTGGGGTTGCTTGCTTCACTTTATCCATATCCTGGCAGATCTTAACTCACATGTTCTGCTTATACTAGCTCCAATTCTGTTTATATCTGCTGACTTAGCTGAGATTACCATGACTGAAATATCTGCCTGTCTCACAAATCCGAGAGTGACTTCCAATGGTTGTATGTACTGACAACTGTCCATGAATTGGTGATCCGATTTGTCCTGATGAACACCCAAGCTCTGACTCCTTGCATTGGGTTTCTCCATTAAATGCAAGTCCTTCAGGTTCCAAACAGTGAGTTGCGGCATATCCGTTTTTCTGGCAGATTCTGACTTATCGCAGGAATTTCTGACCCATCCTGACTGGCTCCACTGTCTTGAATCTCAGCTTCATACCAAATATTTGATTGTCGCCTGTCGTTGCCAGCATAAGGGGTATGGCCTTATATGATAGTATCCGCAGACTTGACTGACTGTGAATCTCGTGAAAGAATTTTGTCCATGACAGGCTATCCGTTGAGGCTTCACATAAGTGAGGGCACATGCTCCCAGACTGTTATTCACCATCCAAAATTGAGCAGACCCTTTTAGTGAATATCCATGGTGATCCATACTGACTCAGACTGTCCGGGGTATCTGCACCATTTGAATTATGCAACAATTATCAGTCTGGCTCCTTCATTACTGTTTTCCTTGCCTGGATCCTTGGGTGAAGGAACGGGGTCATATTGCTTCCTCGTGTGACCATAGGTTCTGTCGGGTGCAATATTCTGACAGCTGTACTCTTATCTGCATCTTCTGACATGGTAATCCATTAAATGGCGGGTTCAACACTTCTCAAGTTTTGACCGTAGGAAAATGATCATCCAAACCCTTGCAAGAAATCGGCAAATAAATCAGTAGCCACCAGAACGGTCTTTACAACTCAGATCTGGGACATTACTGAAATAACTCAACCACGGCTCAGGACGGCTGAAAAGCAGCTCAGAACATGAGACCGGGTCGATAAGAAGAAAGTGGCAGCTCCCTAAAATAGCCAAAAAGTAGCTAAAAGCATAGGGCCACTGTCACAAAAAGAAACTCAACAGCTGTACGAGCCGGCCGGAAAACAGCTCAGAACTTGTGAAAGTTGTTGAATAGAGAAATATAAAGTCGACATCCACCCTGAATGGCCAAAAACAGCTCAGAACACAGGCGTGGTGCCGTTACCAGAGAAAAGAAGACAAGGGCTCATCACGATCATATTCCAGGTTCACCGGTACTTGTACAGAGCTCAGTGTTGTCGTCAATCTTCATAGTCCTTTGTCACACTAAGGTGTATATCTGGTTTCCTTCACATATATCCGAGAATCTGATTCTCGAGGCAGACTTGTGTTCTGACTGATTCTTGCTTCTGACCAACTGTTGCGGATCTGATTCTGCCATTTGCTGTCAATTTGCACCAGTGCCGTACTGAGGACGGTTGGATGGCTTATGCTTTGACTGAAATTGCACTGTTGGTCCTGCACATAGCTTATCTTCTTGCTGAGTTGATCATTTCTGCCATGAAGAGTGCACACTAAGGCAAACTTGATACTAACTGTCCATCCAGGATTCCTCTTGCATTCAGACGAGATATTCCAAATTTCACTGCAGTCTGCTGATAACTTCATTCCCTAAGCACACAAATATCGCGGAAACTCCGGTACTACGGTCTAATATGCTGTGACGGTGTGCACGAAAGTGAATCTGCGTGTGAAAGGAGAGTTGGTGTAACCGAGACTACACCAAGCGTTGGCTGAACTCCGGTTCTAACTGGATGAATACGGAAGCGAGGACGGACTTGGTGATCATGTAGCGAGACACGGAGGTCATGACCAAATCATCATCAAGCGTACGAACACGTCCAAAGAATGGAATGACAGGGCAATATAGTGGAGGAAAAGCAAGGCTTGATGGCATTGCCCTTTTCTGATAACAAATATCAGTAAGGGTTGCCGAAGGGACGAGATGGATGGCACGATTCGGGATAGAGACAAGTCTATCACCGAAATAAATACGGGTGGGTGGAGGAAAGATATCGATGTGATACCTGAGCATAACTCCGACAAAATGGTGTCCGGAACACTTGGTACCAGGGCATCACTCTGCTGGGACAGAGGTAGCGCCAAACACCGAAGAGCGGGTATGCAAAGAAGGAGGGCGCAGGTAGTGGATCGAAACCGATACCACCCACACTCACAAGATTAACCGTTAGCGACAAGATAATATCTATATGCATGCTATGCAACAAACAAATGCAGCAATCATGTGCAACAAACCAACGGGGCTCTATACTACCGCATTCTAACGTTCGCGCGGGCTAGGGCATCCTACAACCAGACCTGCTCTGATACCAGGCCTATGGCACCCCGGCTCAGAGAAACCGGAACGCCCCGTATTCCAGCCCAGAGATCGAGGAGAAGTCTTCTGGAATACAGCACTGCTTAGCATAGAACAAATCAGCTCTTTATTGCAATCTATTGGGGTACAAGGGGATTACATCGGCACGGCAACACTACGCATGCCACGGTTGCTCTATGCAAGCAGCAGAACAACACGACGCATTGGAATGACTACTGGTAGCGGAAAAGCGACGATGGTGGTGAACTCCACTCCGCAGGGACTCTGGCAGGAACGCTTGTCCTAGCGCGCAAAAAAGGGATCCGCGGCAAACAAGCAATCAAATCCGGCACGACCTGCAAACTAGCATGACACGCCAGGTCAGTACATTGAATGTACTTGCAAGATCACAGCGATCAAAGCAATCAAGACAAACAACAACATGGCAATTACAGGTTATTAAGCAATGATGAACACGATACTATCAGATCAACATGGCATGTACAACATGATATAACTAGAACAATACGAGCATGGCATAAACATATGAACATCATAATACTCGCTTGCAACAGGATGAATCTACCATGCACCAACTTACTCTGCTCAGTTACCTCGTAACCATCACCTGTATCACTTACCATCACGGATATCACACGATCATCTCAGGATCCAATCAAGCTTGGTATTAACAATACCGTAGCAATCATTTATGATCACAAGGAGCTTGACATTTGCCCTTGACTCTCGCATAACATTCCAAATATCCAATAAGTTGGTATTCACGATACTACAGTGATCCTCTCACGATCACATAAATATCAACCAACTTCTTTCATCATCGAACCAGGGTTGTTATTAAGCAAATTATTATTATTACTGTTGACCCACTGTGCGACCGACACGAACTGGGCCCATATCCGCGGGCGCGGCTATCGATAGATTTAACACACACACACTCTGCAGAGGTTAGCACACTGTACCCACACCACGGAAACCTGGCCTCGCACTCCCATTCGGGTGGACCAAAGCGTTCTGACAAAACCGTCCTACTGCCATGCCACCCCCCGGCCACTCCGACCAATTCCCCTTTGGGCTAAGTCCTGGGTGGCCCCGTGCCTACCAAAGGCACCAACGGCCACCGTCGTGGCAAAACGGTCCCAAACGGGGACAAGGATCCATACTCAACAACGGGCACACAAGGCTTATGCCGTCCTACCTGGCCAAGGTAGCGCCCGCGCATAACCTTCCCTCGCGGGAGGCACCGTTGAGAGGCATGACAATAGACCCAGTTAGGACCCCCCATAGGGTAAGCGTGGTTGCACTGGTCAGATCGATATGGTGGCACCATGACTCAGCCAACAGTTGTTCAAGTTCAATTTAATCCGGTTAAACTTGAATGCAATATGCTGAGCCACGATAAAAATAACATGATGCAACTAGAATGCATAAACCTGATATCAACAAAAGCATGGGGGTGCAACATAATCAATGAGCATAACAACAACATTTAACAATTTATCCAGATGAGCTTGGCTTACCTACGAGCATGAATATCACAACTAGAACATTACTCATAGCATAACATGACTACTAGCATCAACAATAACTACCATGCAATAACATAACGATAAACTACCATGCAAGCATTTAACCAACTGGGTGCAAAAGAACATGCATAACGGCGGTACTCGAAACAGACGATAGTCATGCAGCGAAGACCATCACCAACATGTACTACTACCAAACATTGCCAATATTAAAGTAATACTAGCATGAAGAACATAATAACAGAGTGCAAGAAAACATAGCATGACGGTAAACACCGATCCATAAGGATAACCGAAATAACGACAATAGCAGCAAAGCAAACAAACAGTTATTTAAGATTCAAGTTGAAAACCAATGCTTCTGCATGGCTATCATGCAAATGGTGGTTGTGGATTGCCTGGGGATGAAGAAAGGTCCGGGGAGAAGTGCGGAAAGATCGCGGAAGGAATCGCCGGAAAGGATACTCTCTCGGAGGGGACTGATTAGGGGAAAGGGAAAAATGGTCATTTTATGAATTTTGAAACATAGTGAAAATGGTACCAAAAGTTTGGGCTCGAAGATACGAAGACGTGGGCGTTGGTTTCACCTCGTTTGGAGTTACGGTTGAAAAGATGTGAAGGGTTGAAGTTCAGGGACCATTCTACAAAAATATTTCTACAAACAGGCCCCTGAGTGGATAAGGCAGAAACAGTTTTGAGGAAATACGCTTTTCCAGAGAGGAAAACGTACTTATTCCCGAAACAGAGAAGGAATACGCTTTCCCCAAAGGGAAAACGCACTCCCGGAGAATACGCTTCCACTTAAATGACGTGGCAGGGCGGGGCCGGGGCTTGTGCGGCTAACGAGCGGGGCCCGCGGCCAGCTGGCAGGGAGGGGTCGTCGGCTTCGTCTTCTCCTCGCTCGCGCCCGACGGAGTAGAAGACTGGTCCGGCGCCGGTGGCCGTTCCGGCAGCTCCGGCCGTCTCCCGGGCCGTGCAGCATACCGGCTCGCTCAGGGGACCGAGACGCACCCGTCCAGAGCATCCATCCATCTTGGGGAGGTCGGGCTCGAGCGGGGCCGCTGCTGCGGCGGACGGCAGTTCGGGAGGCGATGGGGCTTGCGGCCAGAGTGACTCCGGCGAGGGGGCTAGGGCACGGGGAGGATCGAGGTGGTCCGGGGAGTGCTATGGTAGCGACAGAAAGGAGGGGGAGGCTCGGCTTCGACCAAATTTAAGAGGTCAGGGGCGACGGCCATGGCGACAAGGGAGGGCGAGGAGAGCTCCTAGAGGCTAATGGAGAGGCTAGGAAGGTTCCTTGGAGCGAGGTGAGGCTGCTGGAGTGCTCGGATGCGCGGGGAGGGGCTACTTATAGCCGTGCGAGGTCATGGCCGAGCTGGCATCGCCGTGGACGCGTGGACGGCGCCGCGGACGCGTGTGCTCGCGCATGAGCTCGGGGAAGACGACGGGGAGGGAACGGACGAGCGCCAGCGGTCACGGAGACGAGCGGAGCTCGGGGACAAGAGAGGGAAGCTGCCGCGACGCGAACAGAGCCGGTCGGCTACAGTTCACCCGTGGGCGCACGGCGACGAGCGCCAACGAGGAGGCTTCGGGAGGGGGAGACGGCTCCAGGGGAACGGCGACAACGCGGGCTAGCTGTTGGACACGACGAGGCGCACGAGCACGACAAACCGAGGAGGGGCCCGAGCAAAACGTCGCTCAGCTCGCGTCCATGGCGTGCCAGGGCGGTGGTGAACGCGTGAGCTGGCAAGGAGAAGAGGCCAAGGGCTGCCCCGAGATGTCTAGTGATTAGTCCTTGCATACTAGAGGCCGAGTGAAGTGACGGATCATGCAGAAGTGTAGGGAGCAGAGAGGAGCAAGCTCGACAATGTTGCTGTATCAAATTTGGACGAGCACTGCTGATCAACGGGGAAGGGCTTGGAGCCAAACGAGTTGTCTGGTGTGATTAGTTACGGAAGAACTATGATCCTGGAGATTTGGAGGTGATTTGGACCAAGAATTAATATAGTTTCTTTGCAACTGCATAATCTGGTCCAGAATAGAAATCATGATGATGCACTCAAATGGTGAAGCCACTTGAGCTGAACTTAGGCAGGGCAGAGTTATTTGGTCATATGAATATTCTGAAAAAGGTTTCACACCATTTGGATAAACCAAAATGGTACTTCCTTCACAAACATCCCCACTGACCAGAAACTTGCAGAAATTCTAGAGGGAAAATGGCTAAATGGATTGAGTCACAACTTTGTGGAGGGAGTTTATATGGATAGGAGAAGGCCTGGAAACATTTACAGCCATAATGAAGTAATATAAAATATACTTGCTTCACAAACTGAAATTTTGCACAGAATCAAAGAATTGAAGATGAGCTCACATGGAGGAATTACATGAGCTTAAATTTGGTCGAGGGCTATTATATGATGATATTGAGGTCATACATAAATTGCAACTCATTTGGATATCCCTAGCTTGTACCTCCTTCACAAAATTTCTTTCTGGACAGAAACTTTGGAAAATCATAATTAAATGACTACTAGGCAAATGAGGTTGCATTTTGGCATGTGGCAATGATATGGACATGAAATGGTGTGCAAGGAGTTTGAGGCCACTTGGGAAAAGAAAAATAGCACTTGCTTCACAAAGTGCCATTTAGGACAGAATAGGAAAAGAATTATTGGGGAATTATTTTTGAACATGGCAATGAAAAGTTTTGCCATATTTGATGAAGATAGGACCCAAAAAATTTATGAGAATTATTTGGGAATTTGAGGAGTGATGGAGATATAGGTTGCTTCACAACCTAGGGCAAAAAGGATGATTCCTTTAATAGAAAAGGAATATTTCCAATAAAAAGAATATTGGGATTGGGCTACGATGGAAATGATATGATATAGGGAAGGATTTTAGGATGACAAGCCACTCTGGAAATAAAGAAGAGGTCATCTTCTTCAGTTTCCAGACCACAAAGCCATGGAAAAAGAAAACTCAAGCAAACACCTCAGAAAATCAAATGAAAAAGAAAGGGCCAAAAATCAGGCTGTGACAAGAGGAAGAAGACATCAACGTAATGGATCGGCCTCTTCGAGAAGAGCAACTAAGACCGAGAAGAATCGTTAGAATTTCGTAACCTATTCTTCCCCCTTACTCCCCTCTTAAATCTCGGGACGAGATTTCTTGTAGTGGGGGAGAATTGTGACGCCCGGATAATTAAGCTACAGTAAAACTCTACTAATGATGCCACGTCAGCTCCGTTACTATTGCTAATCTCTCATTAGTTCAAAACCAGTTCAAAAATTGAATTCAAAATATGCCAAACAACAGAAGTTTTCAAACATTGAAACAAAAATGTTCGATAGGTGCCAAATATTGCACTGGTAATTATTATGGAGAAAACATTTTTTTATAATGTGCCTAAATATTTTAAAGGAAATAAAGAAAATAAATGAAAGAACTAAATGAAAAAAATGGAAACAACCCCCCCGGGCCACGGCCTAGCAGGCCACCAGCCCGCCCGACTGGCCCACCTGGCCCAACCAACCGGCCAGCCCACTCCCTCTCCATAAGCCCCCGAAACCCTAGCCGTTCTCCCCCGTCGCCCCACTCGCTCCCCCACTCCCCCTCGATTGGATCTGGATCGGGAGGAGCCCGATCCCCTCGCCCCTCCACCCCCGACGCCGACGCCGGCGCCCGGAGCTTCCCCGCCGGACTGCCTCCTCCTCCACATCCGCCTGCCTCCTCGTCGCCGATCGTCTCCGTCCTCCTCCTCGCCCCCGTTGCCCCTCACCCTACATCACACCGTGAGCTGCCCCCCTAATCCCCTCTGTCCACCGGCATGCACGCGCCGCCCGCGACGGCCGCGCACCGCGCTACTAGCCGTTGCCATTGTTGCTCACTTCTGCTACTGTTTTCCTCTAGTGCCACCACTATTGCTGGTGCCGATGTGGGCTGCCACCGCTTGCTCATGTTGCTGCTTGTCCGCCGGCGCCCGCGAGCTCGCTCGCATTTGCCGCGCCTCACCCGCAGCCACCGCGCCTGGTGCTCGTCGAGCCCCACTACACCTGCCTCCAACCTCGCCGGCCGTCCCTCGCCCACACCTCGCGCCGCTCTCGGGGCCACCTCTCCGTCGCCTGCTCCGGCGGCCACCGTCCCCCCCGTGGCCTCACCCTGCTCGCCTCGCACGCGCGCTCGACGCCTTGCCCTTCCGCTACGTGCTCCGCGCGCCGCCGCTCCATTGGGCCGCTGCTGCCGCGCTGCTTAGCCACCCCCCCGCTTCACCCCTCACCGCCGGCCCC
>NC_057805.1:338356960-338393650 GCF_018294505.1 Triticum aestivum
CCGTCCCGTGCGCCCGCTCGGGCGACGCCGCGCCCGATCTCGCCCCTGTTGGGCGCCCGCTCCTGGCGCCCGCGCCCAAACCTGCTAGGCCTCCCTAGGGCCTACGACAAACAGGCCCAGCCCCAGAACGTTTTTGTAAAAAATAAAATAAATAATAATACATAAAAATAAAAATGAATTAATAAAATTAATTGTTAATTAATTAATTAGTGAATTAATTAAGTTAATTAATCCTTGTTAATTAATCTAATTAACTAGTTAGTTTAATTAAACAGTAATTAGATTAGCTAAATCCTAATAAACCTAAACAGAGTATGACAGGTGGGTCCCACTGGACCCACACGTCAGTTTGACCAGTCAACACCTCTGCTGACTGCTGACGTCATGATGACGTCAGCATGCACTATTCTGGATAATGTTGAAATAAATTAATTAAATACATTCTAAAAATGATTTAAAACTTTAGAAAATCATATAAAATATACCATAGCTCAGATGAAAATACGTTCTACATGAAAGTTGCTCAGAACGACGAGACGAATCCAGATACGCAGCCCGTTCGTCCACCTCACATCCCTAACCTATAGAACTCGCAACTTTCCCCCTCCGATTGATCTGTCCGAAAACGCAAAACACCGGGGATACTTTCCCGGATGTTTCCCCCCTTCATCGGTATCACCTACTACCGCGATTGGGCACCCCTAGCAACGCTCATTGCCATGTCATGCATTTGTTTGCATTATATTTATTGTTTCTTCCTCCTCTTCTCTCGCTAGACTCCGAGACCGACGCTGCTGCTACCCAGTACGACTACGGTGTTGACGACCCCTCCTTCTCGGCTGAGCTTCCAGGCAAGCCTCCCCCCTTGATCACCAGATATCGCCTATTCTACTCTCTACTGCTTGCATTAGAGTAGTGTAGCATGTTATTGCTTTCCGTTAATCCTATTCTGCTGCATAGCCTGTCCTTGCTACTACTGTTGTTACCTTTACCTGCAATCCTACATGCTTAGTATAGGATGCTTGTATTCCATCTGTGGCCCTACATTCTTGTCCGTCTGCCTTGCTATACTATCGGGTCATGATCACTCGGGAGGTGATCATGGGTATGTACTTATATACTTTAGATGATACCTGTGGTGACTAAAGTCGGGTCGGCTCTTTGAGTACCCGCGAGTGGATCTTTGTGGCAGAGCAACATGGCAGGTTGAGACCACCTAGGCGAGAGGTGGGCCTGGCCCTGGTCGGCGTTCGTGGTTACTTCATAATAACACGCTTAACGAGATATTGGTATTTGATCTGAGTCTGGTCACTGGCCTATACGCACTAACCAACTACGCGGGAACAGTTATGGGCACTCGACGTCGTGGTATCAGCCGAAGCCTTCTTGACGTCGGCGACTGAGCGGCGCGCGCCGGATTGGACTGGAACACCTGCTCTTGTATTAGGGAGGCTAGGTCTGCTTCCGGCCGCCCATGCAACATGCAGGTGTGCAATGGGCGATGGGCCCAGACTCCTGCGCCATAGGATTTAGACCGGCGTGCTGACCTCTCTGTTGTGCCTAGGTGGGGCTGCGACGTGTTGATCTTCCGAGCCCGGGCATGACCCAGGAAAGTGTGTCTGGCCAAATGGGATCGAGCGTGTTGGGTTATATGGTGCACCCCTACAGGGAAGTTTATCTATTCGAATAGTCGTGTCCCTCGGTAAAAGGACGACCCGGAGTTGTACCTTGACCTTATGACAACTAGAACCGGATACTTAATAAACACACCCTTCCAAGTGCCAGATACAACCCAGTGATCACTCTCTCACAGGTCGACGAGGAGAGGATCGTCGGGTAGGATTATGCTATACGATGCTACTTGGTGAACTTACCATCTACTCTCTTCTACATGCTGCAAGATGGAGGCTGCCAGAAGCGTAGTCTTCGATAGGATTAGCTTTCCCCCTCTTATTCTGGCATTCTGCAGTTCAGTCCACCGATATAGCCCCTTTACACAGATACCCATGCATATGTAGTGTAGATCCTTGCTTGCGAGTACTTTGGATGAGTACTCACGGTTGCTTTTCTCCCCCTTTCCCCCTTTCCTTTCTTCCTGGTTGTTGTAACCAGATGCTGGAGCCCAGGAGCCAGACGCCACTGTTGACGATGACTCCTACTACACTGGAGGTGCCTACTACTACGTGCAGCCCACTGACGATGACCCAGAGTAGTTAGGAGGATCCCAGGCAAGAGGCCTGCGCCTCTTTCGATCTGTATTCCAGTTTGTGCTAGCCTTCTTAAGGCAAACTTGTTTAACTTATGTCTGTACTCGGATATTGTTGCTTCCACTGACTCGTCTATGACCGAGCACTTGTATTCGAGCCCTCGAGGCCCCTGGCTTGTATTATGATGCTTGTATGACTTATTTTTATTTGTAGAGTTGTGTTGTGATATCTTCCCGTGAGTCCCTGATCTTGATCGTACACGTTTGCGTGTATGATTAGTGTACGATTGAATCGGGGGCGTCACAGCACCTCTTCCCATTGCAAGATAAATAGATCGAGTTGGCCAAACAAAACCCAAATATCAGAGAAGAAATACGAGGCTATAAGCAATCATGCATATAAGAGATCAAAGAAGACCCAAATAACTTTCATGGATAAAAAGATAGATCTAACCATAAACTCAAAGTTCAATGGATCCCAACAAACACACCGCAAAAAGAGTTACATCATATGGATCTCCAAGAGACCATTGTATTAAGAATCAAAAGAGAGAGAGGAAGCCATCTAGCTACTAACTACGGACCAGTAGGTCTACAAAGAACTACTCACGCATCATCGGAGAGGCACCAATGGACATGATGAACCCCTCCGTGATGGTGTCTAGAACTTGCGGCAGCTGGAATTGATTTTCATCGACTCCCCTAGGGTTTCTGGAATATTGGGGTATTTATAGAGCAAAGAGGCGGTGCGGCAGGCCACCGAGGTGGGCATAACCCACCTGGGCGCGCCTGGGCCCCCAAGCACGCCTTGGTGGGTTGTGCCCCCCTCAGGGCACCCCTCTGGTACTTCTTCGGCCCATCTTGTGTCTTCTGGTCCATAAAAAATCCACAAAAAGTTTCGCTGTGTTTGGACTCCGTTTGGAATTGATTTCCTGCGATGTAAGAAAACATGCGGAAAACAGCAACTGGCACTAGGCACTATGTTAATAGGTTAGTACCAAAAAAATATATAAAATGACTACAAAATGATTGTAAAACATCCAAGAATGACAATATAACAACATGGAACACTCAAAAATTATAGATACGTTGGAGACATATCAACATCCCCAAGCTTAATTCCTGCTCATCCTCGAGTAGGTAAATGATAAAAACAGAATTTTTGATGTGGAATGCTGCCTAACATATTCATCACATATTCGTTTGTTTGTAGCATGGACATTTGGACTTTTATATGGTTCAAAGCAATAGTCTAGTTTTAACATGATAACTTCTATACCTACTAATAAAGCAAGGTGTGTTTCTCCAATTTTTTCATCTGTTCACCGCCGAAAAGATTTTTCTTTTATTCGAGGTGGCACTAAATTTTGTGCGTTCGTCGAGAATTTCGAGATGGTTTGTCCAGAATTTCCTATATGGGCCACACCTGCTCTGGCCCAGCAAAGCCAACCCATGTAATTTACTGCTCATGTAGTGGGGAAAATCCTATTTGCTGCACAACGCAGCATATAGTTAGGGCTTCGCACATGACAACCAAGACTGGGCCGGGCCATTTTATTTTTTCTGTAGTTTCTATTTTCCTCTTTCTTTCCTGTTTATTTTTCTTTTTACCTTTGGAACATTATTTTACTCTTTCGCTTTTTTGTAAATTCAAAATTTACAGAATTTCAATTTTGGTCAAATTTTCGGAAACAATTCAAAATTTTGAAACAAATATCATTTTAAATTATTTTTTAGGCATTTTATTTTATTTTTATTGTTCCAAAAGTTGTTCAAAATTCATAAAATGGTAGTCTTTTCCAAATTTGTTTGAGATTTTAAAAAAACAGTTATATTTTATAAAATTTTCAAGATTAAAAATATATTGTTGTTTTACTGAAATGTTGACAAATTGAAAATAATGTTCGCGTTTCAAAAGCACATTTTCTAAAGTTGTTCCGAATGTTGAAAACATGTTCCTGTTTTAAAAAAAAATCACAATGTCAAAAAATATTTGTGATTTTATAAAAGGTTCATGTTTTCAAAAAAATTCCAGTTTCAAATTATCTCTCCCGTTGCAACGCACGGGCATATGTGCTATTAAATACTCAAGCATATCAACAAGCAACCAAGTCTTTCAGAATATCAACGCTAAAATAAGTTATCCCTAGCCCATCATGCTCAATCATTGATCCATTCATGAAACACACTCGCATATTAGCTACACCCAATGCTCAAGTACGATCATAGTGCCCCTTAGTTGGTGCTTTATATGAGAAGATGGAGACTCAAATTAAAAATAGAAATTGCATAAAGTAAAAGAAAGGCCCTTCGCGGAGGAAAGTAGGGATTTGTAGAGGTGCCAGAGCTCAAAGCGAAAATTGAGAGATAAAAACATTTTGAGAGGCATACTTTTCCCACCAACGAAAACGACTTAGAGTTCCCAACACTTTCCATGCTAGATATATCATAGGCGGTTCCCAAACAGAAAATAAAGTTTATTCCTTTTTCCACCATACTTTCAATTTCCATGGCTAACCGTATCCACGGGTGCCTTCCATACCAACACTTTCCAAGGAATTTATTATTTGACAACATAAAGTAAATTCATATTTCATTTCGGGACTGGGCATCCTTAATACCTTTCCCTTACTATCGTGCAATGACAAGTGAATACACACTCATCGTGAGAATAACACATCTAGACTGGAAAATATTAGCCACCCCTCACCGCCTCGCGAGCGGTACGAGCACACAAAAGAGAAATTTATTTTGCAAATTAGAGATGGCACATACAGATTTGGTTAGAATGGCAAAAGAATACCGCATATAGGTAGATATAGTGGACTCATATGGCAAAATTGGTTTAAAGGGGTTTAGATGCACAAGTAGTGATCATACTTAGTGCAAAATGAAGGCTAGCAAAAGATTGAGAAGCGACTAACCAAGAAGCGAAAAATCTCATAAGCGAGCATTAAGCATAATTAACACTGAATAATGCACCACAAGTAGGATATAGTTTCATTGCATAACTATTGACTCTTTTTCTTGCATAGGGAATCACAAACCTTAACACCAATATTCTTACTAAAGCATAATTACTCACCAACATGACTCACATATCACATCATCATATCTCAAAACTATTACAAGGAATCAAGTTTATTTTGTCCAATGATCTTCATGAAAGTTTTTATTATATCCTTTTTGGATATCTATCACTTTGGGACTAATTTTCATGTGTTGCTTTTGATAAGCTCAAACAAATATAAGTGAAGATCATGAGCATAATATTTCTTTCTCTCAAATTAATTTAAGTGTAGCAAGAGAGAATTTCTTAAAAAATTACTAACTCTCAAATAAATCTAAGTGAAGCATGAGAGCATTTCTTCAAAAATAACAAAGCACACCGTGCTCAAATAGATATAAGTGAAGCACTAGAGCAATTCCATAGCTCATAAAGATTTAAGTGAAGCATAGAGAGAAATTCTAACAAGTCATGGCTTAATTTTGACTCTCTCAAATATGTGTGTCCAGCAAAGATTCATGACTCAAAACAAAAAGAAAAACAAGCAAAGACGCATATCATACAAGACGCTCCAAGCAAAACTCATAGTATGTGATGAATAAAAATATAGTTCCGAGTAAAGTACCGATGGTCGTCAGAAGAAAGGGGGGATGCCACTCGGGCATCCCCAAGCTTAGTTGCTTGCTTCTCTTTGGATAATAGCTTGGTATGCCATGGGCATCCCCAAGCTTAGGCTCTTCTTACTCCTTATTCCTTCATCCATCATAACATCACCCAAAACTTGAAAACTTCAATCACACAAAACTCAACAAAAACCTTCGTGAGATCCCTTAGTATAAGAAAACAAATCACTACTATAAGTACTGTAGCAAACCAATTCATATTTCATTATTGCATTATATCTACTGTGTTCCAACTTTTCTATGGCAAAAACTCATCAAAGAAAACCATAGAATCATCAAAACAGGCACACAATGCAAAGAAAATAGAAACTGTCAAAAACAGAATAGTCTGTAGCAATCTGGATATTTCGAATACTTCTGTAACTCCAAAAATTCTGAAAAATTAGGACCACGTGAGCAATTTGTATATTAATCTTCTTCATAAAGAATGGGTATTTTATCATGCTTATGTGATTTTTAACAATTCTGTGACTGGCATGCAAAGTTTCTGTTTTTCAGCAAGATCAAATCAACGATCACCCAACATAATCCTAAAGGCTTTGCTTGGCACAAGCACTAATTAAAACAAAAAAAACACCATCATAATAGTAGCATAATTGTGCTAACACTCAAGGACAGAAATCAAAAGGCAAAAATAAATTTTATTCATTGGGTTGCCTCCCAACAATCTCTATCGTTTTACGCCCTAGCTAGGCATAAAGCAAGGATCTATGTTTTGTTATCCTTCTCCTTGATTTCCTTAGAGGAATTTTTATTATGAGCTTTTGTAAAAACAACATAAAACATATTATCCATAGAAACTTTAGCACTATTAAGTTGCTTATCATCATAACCCCTTTGATTTCCGGCAACAATCCAAGAGTAATGTTGATTCACATTGTTGAAAACTTGTTGGATTACATCTAAAATGGGGACTTCCTTTTTAAGATTATCATCAAAGATTTGATTATCCCCAAGCAAATGTCTTAGCGCGTAATCACTATTGTAAAGAATTTCATCTATCACGGGCTTTTCACAATTCATACCATAAGAATCAAAGATTTCCCTAGCTTCCAGTATTATGTAGTCAAATTCATTCATAAGAACGAGAGTGGCCAACTTTTTAGCTTTAGGATTCTTTATAACGGGAAGCTCAAAAAACAATCTTTTCAAAGTAGGATGAGCACGGATAAATTTACTTTCAAGTTTCAGAACTAGTGCTAAAATAGCTTCCGCATAACATCTAGTACTTTTAAGTATAGGAGCATCATCAAGACTTAAATTTCCAACACAATTGAAAATTCTTATATACGTTCTTTTCCCATAACGTTCCCTTGCCCCAAGATAAAATTTTTGGCATCCAGATTGCCCGTACGTCCAATCTTAGGAGTTAGGCCATCATCTGTTGCTGCCACAGCGAAATCACTCATGATTGCAAGCAAAGAATAGATCTGACGGGAAAACGGCGAACGAAAAAGGGGGCGAATAAAATGGCCAATTTTTGTGAAGTGGGGGAGAGGAAAATGAGAGGCAAATGGAAAATAATGTAAATTGCGAGGAGATGAGATTTGTGATTGGTAACCTGGTAGATGTTGATGATGTCTCCCCGGCAACGGCGCCTGAAATTCCTTTTGATGCCTGCTGGAACTACGTCGGTATTTCCCCCAAAGAGGAAGGGATGATGCAGCACAGCAATGGTAGGTATTTCCCTTAGTGATGAGACCAAGGTTATAAAACTAGTAGGAGAACCAAGCAACACTACGTAAACAGCATCTTTACACAAATAACAAATACTCGCAACCCGACGTGTTAAAGGGGTTGTCAATCCCTTTCGGGTAACGACGCCAGAAATTGGCAAACGGACGGGGTAATTTTGTAATAGATTGGATAATTGGATCACAAATAAAATAAAGTTCAGGAAGGTATTTTTGTATTTTTGGTTTAATAGATCTGAAAATAAAAGCAAATAAAATAGATCACAAAGGCAAATATAATAAAGAAGAGACCCGGGGGACGTAGATTTCACTAGTGGCTTCTCTCGAGAAAAATAGCAAACGGTGGGTAAATAAATTATTGTTGGGCAATTGATAGAACTTCAAATAATCATGATGATATCCAGGCAATGATCATTATATGGGCATCACGTCCAAGATTAGTAGACCGACTCGTGCCTGCATCTACTACTATTACTCCACACATCGACCGCTATCCAGCATACATCTAGTGTATTAAGTTCATGGAGAAATGGAGTAATGCAATAAGAACAATGACATGATGTAGACAAGATCTATTTATGTAGAAATAGACCCATCTTGTTATCCTCAATAGCAACGATACATACATGTCATTTCCCTTTCTGTCACTGGGATCAAGCACCGTAAGATCGAACCCATTACAAAGCGCCTCTTCCCATTGCAAGATAAATAGATCAAGTTGGCCAAACAAAACCCAAATATCGGAGAAGAAATATGAGGCTATAAGCAATCATGCATATAAGGGATCAAAGAAGACTCAAATAACTTTCATGGATAAAAAGATAGATCTCATCATAAACTCAAAGTTCATCGGATCCCAACAAACACACCGCAAAAAGAGTTACATCATCTGGATCTCCAAGAGACCATTGTATTGACAATTAAAAGAGAGAGAGATGAAGCCATCTAGCTACTAACTACGGACCCGTAGGTCTACAAAGAACTACTCACGAATCATCGGAGAGGCACCAGTGGACATGATGAACCCCTCCGTTATGGTGTCTAGATTGGATCTAGTGGTTCTGGAACTTTCGGTGGCTGGAATTGATTTTCGTCGACTCCCTAGGGTTTCTCGAATATTGGGGTATTTATAGAGCAAAGAGGCGGTGCGGGAGGCCACCAAGGTGGGCATAACTCACCTGGGCGCGCCCTGGTGGGTTGTGCCCCCTCGGGGAACCCCTCTGGTACTTCTTCGGCCCATCTTGTGTCTTCTGGTCCAGAAAAAAGCCACAAAAAGTTTCACTGTGTTTGGACTCCGTTTGGTATTGATTTCCTGCGATGTAAAAAACATGCAGAAAACAACAACTGGCACTGGGCACTATGTTAATAGGTTAGTACCAAATAATGATATAAAATGACTATAAAATGATTGTAAAACATCACGAATGATAATATAACATCATGGAACAATCAAAAATTATAGATACATTGGAGACGTATAATAACCATCCTTCAACTGCTCCTTCTGATGAGAAGATAGACTTGGCTTCTTCATCCTGGCATAATCGGAACTAGGCACTTCACATACTCCATATTCTTCTTCAGAGGAGGAGGATCCAGTTGTGCAAAGACAAGAGAACAACTAAATGCTAGCATCTCTGTTTGCTCGAAAAAAAGGAAAGGAAATATTTAAAACAACCATTACATTAACAAAGGAGCAATTGATGAAATGTATAGTCACAAAGAGATGCATCCTCATTTTCCTCATAGTAAATGATATGATACCAAACACAACAGCTCAACTTGAACGGTATTATTACTTAATTTTATCAGTGCCTATAAATGTGGCAAACCGGTGCATCAATTTATGAGCAGCCTTAGATTAACATGCGAAACAATACCACTTTCTCATGACACTAGATAAATAGTAGCACAACACCAATAGAGATGACAAAGCTCAATCATATGGATGAAATCCGTGGGCCAGTACCAACCTTTGTCAGGAGGCTTTGTGTAGAGCATGCGGATGAAGAACTTCTCCGAAACCATCCGTTATTATCTACTGTGGTTGCCATGCTTACTATAAACTCCTAGATTAGTTTAATGTTTCCAACATCTTCTTGTGCAGTTCCACTAAAATATATGTTATCTTCAAACAAGATCCATGTTTGCACATGTAGAGATAATTACATATTACATTAAGAGTGGCATCAAATCACAGTGGCAAAACAATTGCTCGTTCCAACCATAGCAATAAATTAACATGCAACACTATTTCATTACTTGTGTCATCATAGTTCCAGTGCTTCATTATAGCACCGGGAGTTGATTTTTGTTCTTCTTCCGCTTGTTCTTCCCCTTCATAACTTGGTTCAATAATAGACAAGCTTCGCCTTCAATGTAAGATTTGGCATGTCAACTAGGGAGCACAAGTATAGCAATAAACAACAACATTACTTTTCTGATGACAGTAGCAAAATACAGGCCAACAGTTGTGAAATATCATTATCTTAACTCAATGGGATATTACGGTGCACATACATGTTGGAAGTTTGGTCTCCTTTTGTGCAGTTTACTAAAATAAAGCAACATTACCGTATAAGTAGCACAACATATGAAAGAACACTGCACAATCATGTGGAAGAAGGCCATTACTAACCTCTCATGACGCGAAATTCAAACAACTCACAAGAAGAAGATCTGAAACAAATTTGCCAACACAGATAGGAAGTCAGATCTCCTCTTGTGCAGTTCCACAACATTGTTGGTGTGACATTTTGGTTGAATTGCACAAGACACTCTTAAAGCAAAAGTGTTTTGTCCAGTGCAACAAAAGGTCGCAATAGCAACGAGGTGAAGTAGACAACCCTGTTTACACAGAGGTGCGAATGAAACAATTACTGGTCAATAACGGTGGATGACACAGAAGCCCACAAAAAGAAGCATCTTACTTATCTAAATGGGAAAGAAAGCAAGACAGTAGCATTTCTCAAACATTGACATTGATTCATATTAACAGAGAGATTATATTAACAATAAAATTTGTTAGGAATGTAATTTGCTTTTAATTGTGGCATTGCCTCAATTTTCCAGCGGCATTATTAGATTAACAACAGCTAAGGAGTTGTACGGGACAGTGGACGTTCCAGCACCATGTGCATCTACTGATGTATAGAGGGGTGATGCACAATCTGTTGCAACAAAGAACAAGCAACCAAGGAGCATATTTGTGTTGGTCCCCGTTTTGTTATCTTTAGACACCTTTCCCTATGTGAGGGCAGCAAATCTAGTCCTGCTCAAACTCTACAGCCTTGTCCCCCACCAACAGAAAGATCAGTTCGTTATAGATGTCTGTACTGTGTTTGTCATTGTTTTCCCTTTTCGACCAACGTAGGTGCTGGATAGCCAGTCTGTACTACTTTTCCCCTTCCTTTCCTCTTTGAACCACGTCCTAGATTCATGCTATACAACTTTCCCCACTACTTTCATGTTTGATCCAACACCCAGATTCGAGTGCAGAAGCGGAAAAAATCCACATGCAGCTAGAGCAATGCATGTGGATTAAGTAAATTATACCTTAAGGTTCTCGGGGTGTGGCTCAGTGGGCGACCGGAGGCCGATCTTCCCACACTATGTATGGCAGCGAGGAAGAAGGGGTCGGAGGCCCTCCCGTGCCGCTGTTGCGTGAAAGAGAATAGCTGCACCGGTAGTGGATTCCCTCCCTCGCCGCCGACGACAGCGTTAAGCCTCCTTCCCTTCCCCGGTAGACGGGATCCTGCCGGCTCTTTGACCAGCAGTTAGGGGAGAGAAAGATAGGAGAGGCCAACGCAGTCTTGTTTAGATCTGGATAGGGTGAGAGAGTGTGTAGAGAGCAACTACAAGCGTTGAGGCTCCAGCGTGTATATATATAGTGGAGAGAGAGTGTGAAGAGAGAAAACCCTAGAAAACAAGCACTGAGGCTGCAGCGTACATAGTTGGAGTGGTTTTCTTTTTCTCTCCATAAAAATCATTTTAAATTGTGCACAAAACAGAACTCTTTATTTAACGTACTACTAGTGAAGAAATACTAGTAGGGCAAAGCTAATACTACTACGTGAAGAAATTTAATGCTCGGAGGAGTCAAATCGAAATTTACGCTCCAAGCTAATTTACTACGATTTAGCCGCGAGAGTCGGTGCATCCTCTGGTTTCCGGGCGTTTGGTCTGGACAGCTGCCACGCCCACTCCTGACCAGCCTGGCCCACCCAAAGCCCCTCCATCGCACGCGCGCGCTTCCCGCCTGAAATGGTCAGCGCCGCTCCAGAGAATCGGCGCCACATTCATGCCCGAGCAGAGCGGACGCGACCTCTCACAGGCGCCTGTGTTGAAGGGAGAAGCGGATTCAAGAGTGATGGTTGCTTCGTCTGTCCAACTTACTGTCGGGTCTATGTGATTTGACGGCTCGTTGGTCATTATTACTGAGGTGGTACTATCGTGCCGAGTCTCAGTTGTATTGTGCACTTTACTTTGGTGCATGACACGTGCACCGGATGCTGGATGTCCCCCGTTTCGGTGAAAGGAGGTAGACCGTCTGCACTCTTTACAATTTTCTCAATTCTTACAGCGGAGGAGTGTGAAAGCAATGAAAACATGCAAGCTCAGTGATTACATGGTCCACCTCACACTATCACCATATTTTCTGGACACCGTGCTACACCTAACTCTTTAGTACATAGTAGTACATATACTGTAATTTCTCAGCGAGATAAATTTGTACAATGCTATGAAGCTTCCAGCTTCTGTTTCATGTATCTTGCGTCCAAGGTTGCCCCGTTGCAACATTCCATCAAATACAAAGGAGAATAACATGCATGCTATTGCATCTCAATGATTGACAGATCATAGCCAATATGTATTCCCTCCGTTCCAAAATAAGTGTCTCAACTTTATGCAAACAAGTACAAAGTTGTACTACTACTAAAGTTGACACTTATTTTGGAACAGAGACAACTAAAGAAAAAATGATCCATGCAGTCCCTAGCGCATGAACCCTAAACCCTAACCAAGGTTTAATTTGCTGGCGACGTTGAACCTTCCGAAGAAATGAGGTTTGCAATACTTTGACCGTCTGATCATTTTGTGCAATTTCACTAAAATCAAGCTGAGCATCCCTATGGCAAAGAAATTAAAGAACCGTGATTAGAATAAGACTAGTGGGACTAGTTGATGAGACATAAACTCATCACAAATACAGTAGAAGCCAGTAGAGGTACGTGCGGGGAAAAGAAGTAGAGAAATATCCACATGGAGCGATGTGGGCAGCTGGGGCATTGGTGCAAGCCGGCTGTAAAGGAAGTTGTGCCTGAGGGATGTCGGGATGTAGCTAGCTTAGAGGAGGGCGGTGGGAGGCGGCCGGCAACTGGCCGCGTCGCGGGAGTGAGCAAGGGACGAAGGCAACCACACCGACTTTGTGAGAGAGAACGGCGGGGACCCCTGATCGGGACGCGCCGATAGTGGGTTTTTGACGTCGGCGACGGCAACTGCATCTGCACAAAGCATCCACCCCTTCCCCCGGCGGACGTGATCCACCCGAATGTTAGAGATGTGGCCACAGTCATTTTGTGCGAGTGAGTGTGAAGAGAGCAACCCCAGCAAGCAACCGTGTAGTCTCGTCCTGGCTATGTATATAGTGGAGCAATTTCTTTTTCTCTCCATATGAACATATTTATATTGCCTACGTGCCACTGAAGAAAAATAACTTTATCTCTACTCTTATAAAAACAGAGTTGGTGATGATGGTGTGCCTGCCATCCTGCAATATAGGCCATCCGATTTATATCTAACGGATAGGAAAGAAACTATGGCAATTTTGCAAAAAGATACCCACACCCCTCTCCACATTTGCAAATAAGGCCTTCCCTCGTTCATCCTTTTCTCTCACAAGATAAACTACTCATACAAATGCATCTTGATGTTCCGTGCAATGCACGGGCATCTTGCTAGTTTATAAATGACGTGACACCATTCATGCGTGGTTCCCGACCCTCCATTCAGTGAGTAACTACTACTAGACACGTCAAATTATCACGTGGGCTGCATCATCGTACATAAATGAGCTCCACCGTGTCACGTGTGTAGTTGGGGAAGACGTAAAAGACACAAAGAGTGCTACTACTAGTACTACGTGCGTGGGTGCGTGCACCTCTTCTCTTCGAGCATGGTTATTAAAAGTATAGCCCACTACTCTACGATGCGGTTATTATATGGGCAAAGAGTATAGGTAGTAATAATGACTAATAAGCCGTCAAATCACGAGGCCCACCTTTCTCTATGTTTGGCCGAGGAAGCAGCCATCATTTCACTCCTCGTTGAATATCCATCCGCTGCTACCTCCGCAAATAAATAAAAATCCGCTTCTACCTTTGCAGCATGGTTAATAATATAGCCATGTCAATCATGACGTAGAAATATCATTCACTCATACAATAGGGCTGGCTCTAAGGTTGGTGTTTTTTTACTTTGGCTCTTTCTCTTTTTGTCTCATTTACTCATTTTACAAATGAGCACGTGTATAGGATGGCTATTCCTTTCGATGGGACTTCTTCATGGGGTTTAAGACTAAGCAGCTCCGAATTACTCCCGCTGCCCACCACTCTGAATTGTGCCATCTATGATAGTACTCCCATTGCAACAATGAGGTCCACTAGGTCTAGCACGTCCTGTAAGAAGAGACTGTCATGCAAAACATACATTCTTGTTGCCTTCTTCCTCATACAGTACATACCACTAGTACGTACTACTAGTACTACTACTATACTCGTTCTCCTATAAACCTTGCGCTTGGCATCTCAAAAATATTAACCTTGCGCTTGGCTCTTCGCCTCTTCGGGAAGTCGAGTAATAATGGTACTACAGTCTACAGTATATGGTTCTGGCTATCTGAAACCGAATGAATTGCTGCACATCCACCACATGGGTGAGGGTCGAGGGAGAGTGCGTACTACTATGTCCATTTCAATATGGACTACATACGGAGCAAAATGAGTGAATCTACACTCTAAAACATGTCTATATACATCAGTGTTTGGAGTATGTACTACTAGTTCATATTGAAATCTACTAAAAGACATATATGTCAAACAATATGATAATCTCTCTAACCAAGGTAGGGACGAGGAGTGTATATACATCTAACGGAGGGAGTAGTAAAATTTTCTCCTCGTCCCGCGAGCCACCGCACGCGTGGGCGAGGGAGCGGGCGTAGGCGTAGTAAGCAAGCTTCTCCTCGTCCTGCGACTCTGCGAGCCACTGCGCTCGTGGGCGGGGGAGAGGGCGTACTAAGCAAGCTTCTCCTCTTTCTGCGAGTCGACGGGACACATCAAAAGTAATACAGAGCATCTCTAGTGTATAGAGCCTTGCCTCTAAGGTAGGCCCCACATGGTTTGCCTCTTTTTTAAAATAACGCGTCAAGTCGCAATTTGTTTGTTCACTCGTGGTACACGATCCTCCATCAAGTGGATAACCAGTACACGTGTAAAATTACCACGTGGGATGCCTTTTCCTACAGAAATGAGCTCCACCGTGTACCCGCGCGGGTGTGGTTGGGAAAGAGACGGGAGTACGTGTGCCGTGCATGCACTCTTCTCTTCGTGCGCGTCCCCCACCTACGTGGATGTGTGTGAGAGAGATACAAACCTAGAGAGATGGCGTGTGCGTTCGTGAGTGCTTTTTGTTATGGGGGTGTGTGTGATTTCGTGAATGTATTTGTGGGAATATGTGTCGATGATATCTCAAACAAAAAACTGACACATGCAATGTGTGTTAAATAGAGGCCTATCTATATCATATATAGAGGGGGCGATCCACGAGAAGAGAGGGAGGGGTCATAGATATCGATGGAGTCGAAGAGAGGATCAAGTGTGTGGGTGCGAGATCGATGAAGAGAGCCATCGAAATTGTGTGTGTCCATGTCAAAGATATAGGGCGACTGACCTACCAGAATGTCAGAGGGCACAGGGCAAGTTTGTGTGTGGCAGGGAGGCATGACTAGAGCGCTTGATGTATCGGTGTGTGTGTGGGGGGGGGAGGGGGAGGTAGAGACATAACTAGAGAGGTAGATCGACTCATATATGTGTTGAGAAGGAGAGACCTAGCTATGTCTTGAGGGAGATCGGTCGACATCCATACATAAGTGAAGGACGGGAAATAGGCTGGGACACACACACACACACACAGAGGGAAGAGAGAGAGGTAGAGTGTCGGAGGGGTGGTGGAGTTGCTTCTCGGAGATGGCGGGAGAGGCCTACTAGACAAACTGAGGGTACAACTGCAATATTATCAAGAAGAGTGGGGATGTGTTTCTGTGTGTGCGTGTGCTTGATAGATGTGTCAGGAGGCATGCATGGATGATGAAGGGGGCATGTGTTTGGTAAGAAGACCTGACTAGATCGGTAGATCAATTGTTGTGTGTCGGAGAATGGGAGAGACATAACTAATGAGATAGATCGATCGGCGCGTGGGGAAAACGAGTTATAAATGACCTAGCTAGCTATATGTATAGCGGGAGATTGGTCGGTGTAAATCCATTTGTTAGAGGCAAATAAGGCCCTGAGAGAGAGCGAGAGAGAGAGAGAGAGAGAGAGAGAGAGAGAGATGGAGCTAGGAGGTGGTGCGAGAGGCCTACTAGCTAGATAGGGGGAGGAGTGTGCAATTGTGAGATCGATGAAAAGAGGGGCGAGAGTTTACACGTGTGTGGGACTGTATGAGAGACACGGGGCATGGACACAGAAAGGAGGAGATGGAAAGTGCGTGTGTATGTGGTAGGCAGACATCGCTGGAGAGGTTTATCGATCGGTGTGTGTCTGAAAGGAGCTGTGGAGACCGTGGGAGAACGACCTAAAGAAAAAAATGAATGTGTGCGATGGATAGAATGCTGAGGGAGGGGGAGGGCGAGGAGGGCGTGTGCATGCAAGAGAGAAAGTTAGTGCTAGATACAAAGGTTAGAGGATTGTGGGGGTGTAAGAGACTAACAAAGATCATAATTCGATATGAAAGTGGATTCATATATTTGAATAAGAGATCATAGTGTTATAAACCTATGCATGCATGAATATAGCGGTGATACGTGTGGTGTGGTTTTGGACATGTTATACCATAATGTGATAATGCGTGGCGTTTGCAACTCACAGCTAAAGATCGAACAATCTAAACTATACTATATATCGAACAATCTCACATTTTATTTGAATTTGTGATAATGTGTGGCGTTTTCATCTCACAACTAAATATCAAACAATCTAAACCATACTATATATATCGAACAATCTCACATTTTATTTGAATTTGTTGTGTGGCGTTTGCAACTCACATCTAAATACTTGTAGGCATAGGGGACGGGGCACCATACATTATGTGATAACACATTATACATATGAGACATGGTTTAGATTATGAAGATCCAGCTAGAGCTTGAAATGTACTGTGATTTGAAATCAACATAAAGTGGATTCAAAAAATCGAGTTCGAGTTCATATAGTACACATAGTTCATATCTAACTCGACAGTAATCATGTGGTGTGCTGTGAAGATAATATACAAACGATGGTTTAACTTGACAAGAATGATGATTGTAGATCTTATTAAAATAGAGAAATAAACTCAAATGGTTTAACTTGACAACAACCATGATTGTAGATCTTATTCAAATAGAGAAACGAATTCAAGTTTAGTTCATATTGAAGCAGTAGTATATACGTTTGGAATGCACTAAAACGTTCATTTGAATCGCAGGTTGCATGCATTATACACGTAGCGAAATATTTTAATTGAACATAACATGGATTCAAAGTTTTGAATGGCATTTGTAGTGCAAATTGATTTGGTACAGTACACGGGACTAGACTCTCTTGTGTGGTGCGAATTGATTTCTTTTTATTTTTTCGTCGAGGGAAGTGCGAATTGATTTGATATAATGTGAACCAAAATTTTGGCTAGCCAATGCTTTGGTGGGGCAACCTTGGGCACAAACCAAACACACCCATAGTATACACATTAGGCTTGTCCGGAAATTTCAACCCACGCCTTGTTACCCCGAAATTTTAAGATATATCTTTGTATTGTTGTGCTCCTAAAATTCCCTCTGTCTCAACCCGTGCCTTGCTATCCCAAAACTACAATGCGCGCGAAAACTCCCACCTCCTGCCAAATCCTGACACGCAAAATTCCTGTGATACCCCTGAACCAAAAGAACCACCTTGTTCAAATCAGTGAGGCTACTTTCGTAACTTACCCCACATTTCGAACAAGCGCGTCCCTAAGCCATGGTTCCCTCCTCCCATCCCCTCCGCCCCCATTCGTACGCCGAGGCCGCGAATACCCGTGAAGCCCCACACCATCCTCCGTCCGCCCACCCAGCCGGAGCCTCTTCCCCGACGACGTCGTCCACAGTAACACCTTGACGTCCCTCATCCACCGCACCAGATGAGGATCCGTCGTCGATCTCGTCGTCTCGCTGGTTCAGCCACCCCGTCCTCCACCTCAATGGAGCTGCCCCGACATTCCCCTCGTCTTTTGCGCCACCTCCATTCCCACACCACCATCTTCACCTGCACCATCGGAAGAGCATCATCATCACCGATTCCTCGGATGAAGCTGAGGCCTAATCGGCGCCACCAAAGAGGTTCTACACTAATCGCTGCATTTTCTTCTTGATTCGATCTCACGGTGCTGCCGGCGCTCGGTCCCGGGCCGACATGGCGCGACTCCATCTACGGCGGCATCGCCGACCACTTCCACCACGGCGGCGCTCCCTCGGCAGCGATGTCCACATCAGTAGGAGCTGCTGCTGCTTTGGCTCTCGCTCATGCTGCTACTTTGCTCTTGTTATCGGTACCCTTTCTGGTCTACTCTTGCTCTTGCTCACGCTGCTGCTCTCGTTCTTGCTCTTGCTTGCGCTGCTGCTCTACTCTTGCTCGCACTGCTGCTGCACGAGCAGCAGATCCTGCTCTCGCTCGAGCCCCTGCAGCTGCTACCCGAGATGCTACTACATGAACAGCTGCCCCGACTCTTGCACGCGCTGCTGCTCCGGGCGCTGCTACTGCTATTACTGCTTTTCTGCTACTAGTGTGTTCAATTTCGACAGTAAAATTCAGTTTCGACAGTTAAATTCAGCTTTGACAGTTAAGTTCAGAGATGGAGGCTGATGTATTTTACATCTAGCACTTTGTGGTTAAGTATTTTACATCATCTATTGGAGATGCTATTAGAATTCCACTCAGGTTAATGTTGTCTCTCTTGTCCTGCTTCAGCCTCGCCATCGTACAACTCACCGGAGCTGCTCCAACGACGAAACCCTCCATCACAGCGGAGCAGTACCCCCGGCTCCATCTCCAGACGCCTAAAATCTTCTTCCCCTCCTCCGACAGCCAAATCGGCCGGAGCATCCTCACCAACCAACCCAATCATGCTGAGATCGACATGTCTTCGTCAAATAGGTTGTACACATGTTGCATCTCTTTTTACTCTACATGTTATATATATTGTGCACTGAGCAACGATTAGTTTCTCCTACTATATGACAAGCAGTGAGGTACCAGGCAACTTAGCTACCCATGATGGACTCTCTTGAACGCCATCATTATTTATTTCTGCGCGTTTGAGTTATGCATTTGTAGATGGGCCTGGGAGTTGAGCTAGTAGGGTAGTGGCCTGGGTCCAAAGTAGTAGAAGTAGCACAAAAACATTTTTTGAGTGTAGGCTTTTCCCTGTTCAAGCCTGCCTACTAGAATCACAAGTGTTTGAAAGGAAAAGTGAAGGAAAAACATAGGAATTGGAAAGTTTCCTATGGTACTACTATTCATGCATTTGGTTCAAAGGAATGGAGCAAAGGAAAACTGGGATTTGTTCCTTTAGTATCTCCTTGAAAGAAAAACCGTAGAAATTTTAATATCCACTTGTCCTCCTTTTCAAATTCCTATTCATGAAGCACAAGACTAAGAGATAGTAGCATAATAGCATTATAACCGTAAATTTTCTTGTGGTTTGACTTAATCTCACCATGCTTCTTTGCATCCTGTGATCTTCCAATTCCTATGAACCAAACACCCAGATTGGTAGAAATCCTGTGATTTTAAATTCTCTGTTTTGTACATGCATTCCTATCCTATTAGTGTGTATTTCCTATCCCCGCGTTGTTAGAATCCTCCAATTCAAACGAGCCCTTACAGAATTACTTCTCCTACAGATAGTTGTCAAAGAAAACCTTGTGTGGTTTGTCCCGCTCCTGTTGCGCCATCGTCCACCCCAGCTCAGCTGCTCCAACGACAGAAGGGTCCACCACAGCAGGGATCCGCCCTCCAGACTGTCTTTCGCCACCTCGGATCTTCTTCCCCGCCACCGGCAGTCACGACAACTGCATTACCATCATCAACTGAGCAGTTGACCTCGAGGACTACACGGGTCCATAAGAGAGGTCGCACTTTTTCGCGTCTGCTTACGTTATGCATCGCTTAATATTACATGCTACTTTATGGTCCTATTCACCGATTAGACTCTAAGTCAGCTCCAAACTAGTGCTCAAACTTGAGTTTTTAAATGGTTGTGGGGTACATATCGGGGTCGCAATCATTAGTATATGTGTACTATCTGGTTAATCTCTGGTGTCTACTATGAGTTTCATGTTGGGTGGGAAACAAACAGAAAAGAAGCCATTATCTGCATTTTTTAACTGATGCCATTATCTGCATGCTATCATTGGTTTTGGGTCTATCCACAGGTTGCTACCATCACTCTGGATTTCTGCATGGACTCCTTAAATAATCTCACTATGTTTTATTCCTATGCATGTCAGTTATTGTACACAATGGAACTGAACATGTAGAGCAAAAGAGACGAGCCTTGCGTGGCAATAAAAATTTCATTGAGATGTCGCTCCATGGTGGCCACAAAGGTAGCCCCCTCCACCCATTTCAGATTGTAATCAAGAGGAATATAACCGTTCTGAGGGGCATTTAGAAGGAGAAGACTGTCGGTGTCAAAACCGGCGGATCTCGGGTAGGGGGTCCCAAACTATGCGTCTGAGGTCGATAGTAACAGGAGACGGGAGACATGATGTTTACCCAGGTTCAGGCCCTCTCTATGGAGGTAATACCCTACTTCCTGCTTGATTGATCTTGATAAATATGAGTATTACAAGAGTTGATCTACCACGAGATCGTAATGGCTAAAACCCTAGAAGTCTAGCCTGTATGATTGTGATTCCTGTCATAATGATCTATCGACTAGCCTGGCCTCGGCTTATATAATGTACTGGAGGCCTAGGATAACAAGAGTCCTAGTCGAATACGTCGGTGGAGAGGAGTCCTTGTCTTGATCACCAAGTCTTGTGGAATCTTCCTCATGTATGTCATCGGCTGTTCGAACTGGCCCATGAGTAAACGGCCATGGGGGTCCTCGGCCCAATCCAACTAATCGGAAGACGACATGGTGAGTACCCCCTAGTCCAGGACACCGTCAGTAGCCCCCTGAACCGGTCTTCAAGTTGGTGATGCTCCTCGGTTCTTCTGAACTTTTCTTCGTCTTTGGTCGTCGGTCTTGAAAACTGGTTCAACAAATCTTCCCATCTTCTATCTTAAGGATTGCCGAGCTAAATCTGAAGATCTCACACGTCGGGTATCCAAGGAGCCCTTTAAGTCTTCGGCCTTTATCAATGCCTTGTTATTTTTATGCCACACCTCGGGTTTGAAGTTGCTCCTGTGCGGCGGTGTCCTCTTGCATCCGAGCTCCAACACCGGACTACATTCGAGGTATCTTTTGCAGCCGAGCACCAACGCCGGTCTGTATCTGAATTCCAACGCCGGACTATATCCGAGGTGTCATAGATCACCTTGGCTTGAAAAAGTTTGAAGGAGGTTATCCGAGCTTAATGCTGAAAAGTTCTCTATGGAACGAGCCATTCGAATCCGAGCTTTATGTTGGACCGCTTCCAAGCTCCAACGCCGAACTACATCCGAGCTCTAACGATGGTCAGCATCTGAGGTGTTATAAACTACCTCGATCTTCAAAAGATTGAATGGATTTAACCGAGCTTAATGCCAGAAATGCCCTCTATGGAGCCAGCCATTGGTGCCCGAGCTTTATGCCGGACTGCTTTCGAGGTGGTGCACCACCCAGACTGTGGGCTGATTTTTTGTGAATATTTTCGATTGGTGCAATTTATTCTCTGCCGAGATATATAGCCAGTATATGTATATCCAGTAGCCCTCAAGGTGTGTGTCGGTCTAAAATTTGAGATGCACCTGAAGGAAAACATAAAACAGCTGATCCTAGTAGCCCCTGAGACTCAGGTCGATTCACGAAATCGACCTGAGGATCGACTCCTAGCTCGGCAGCATACGTAGGAATAGAAACACAGTGTAATATATTAGAGGTAATATTGATCGGCGGACGGGCCCCTGAGAGAGGGTCGTGAGAAGTCACCGTGATATATTAGCTTGATGCCGGATAAGTCCCAGATGGTACTTACTGTTGTCCGAAGACGCACTTGCCCATAGTTCGGTCATGCCGAACACTGAGCACTTTGAATTCTCTGCATTGAATAAGCAATGCAGTTGCCCCCGAGACACTGGTCGGGTGGCAACACCCGATCAGGGGATCGATGTGCCCCTTTAATATCAGTAAATGATAAGCCCGAAGCCCAGTAGCCCCCGAGCCTTAATGCGGGCCCGGGTGGCCGAATTAAGGATCGATATCCAGAGTAAAATCACAAATTATGTGTAATGCTTCTATGTATCCAAGTACTTTACATCATCAATGCTTGGATCCGCATTGTACAAAACTTTGTTGACCGACCATCGACTTCCACCTCCTCGGCAAGTAGCCGAGGAGTGTTTGTCCTACTTTATAAAGCCTTTATGAGGGCGAAGATTTACGACAAACAAGGAAATCCGGCCATACGATTTTATAAACAAAGGTACGGAGAGAGATATGTTATATTACTGTTTAACCTAAAAATATCTTCCAAAGAAAATAGTCCCGCTATCGGTTCCTTTCTTTGGGTTGTCATGCTAAGCATGATCATTAAACCTCAGCTCCGATCAATGTGGGAGTAAAATATTGAGGATTTAGTCTGGGGAAAGTTCTCGAACTATGTGGTCTTTAGCGAACCCAAATTTTCACTTCCGTCGTTGCCGACCAATTATATCCTTTAAGATGGCTAGCTTTCGGCTTCACCCAGTTATAGGTACTAACCCGGATGACCCGGTAGTAACAATCATAGAGGTGCCCCCTTTACCGCCTAGCCGAATAATCGGGAACGTAGGGGTAATCACAGGAGCCAGGCAACCCAGCTTGGCCGAAATCTTAAGTCAAATTGATGCATATTTATGGCTTTATAACGATGATTACGGAAGGCGGCCCTTGTATATTAAATACAAATGCCGATGATATGTTCATTTTGACTCTGTTGCGACCGTTTATCAGTTGAAAGTGGCCCATCATCGGCTTCCACCCCCTTGTAGATGCTACGCTAGGTGTTTCCGCAATAACAGACAACCCTTAGCTGACGTCTCGGTGCCCGAAGGCGGTTGTGTTAGCGGAAATGAGGCAATCAGATATGCGGGCTTTATAACTTTCACTTAGTCATAGGAGCTTAAAGTTGGGAGGCCGGCTACTAGCCCCTGGTTAATGTTCAGCGACAGCCGAGGTCAAGCCATAAACACTTCGGCCAATGTTATGAACAGCACGTCATTTAACACCGTCATCGGATCGCTGACCAGTTTACACTTATTGTGACAGTCAGTTTTTGGCTTTCTCCACTGAGGTGCTTAACCATGCGAGCTGGAAGCACAATCGCAGTGGTTCTCCCTTTGCACACCTAGCCGAACAAAGCGGGATGTAGGAGGCAAGCACAGGAGCCGGGCAACCCAACCATTGACCGAAGACACAATTCGAAACCGATGCATATATAGCAATACCCGAGAATGTTTTTGTCGAATCTCTAAAGGTGTCCGGCATTGCACTGCGAGACTTATGCTGGAAACACACAAATAGTTTAAAAGTGCCATAGGCTTGGAAAAGCAAAAAACTTCAGTAAAAACTTGACGTCCGAACTAGATCAAGTGTTCAGTGCCAATCCTAAATTGGAGAAAAAAGAAAAAAAATTGTGCTTCTGTCGTGCTTTAACATGACATATCCGATCTCAAGACTTTCAAGCGGGTCAGCCTACGGCTTCAAGCTCCTTATCCCGAAGGCGGAGTACTTCTCCGAGGCCAGTTTAGCAAACTAAACTCGAGCGGCTTTTAGAGAGAAGACAGGCTATCCGGCTATTGACCATACACTAGAGTCGAAAAAGGACCGGTAAAAAAAGACTTTGCAACGACCAAGAAGAAAACATATTTACTATAAAACGGCTCATACTAATTTAAGAGCCCCCAAGTGACTTGGGTAAAAGAATTTTATGTATAATGATTGTATGTATCGAAGTACTTATATCATATATGTGTTCACCCGAACTTTAAACGCGTCTTAACCGACCGTCGGCTTCTCCCTCTTCGGTCAAGGGCCAAAAAGTGTTATGTACTCCACCTGTCGTGAATATCGACGGTGTTTCCGATAACTAGGCAATCATGCCATAAGGCTATAACAGACAAAGCGCGCTCAGGGAACTTATGCTATATTACTAATGAAGTGTAAGAAGCATCTTCGAAGAAAATAGTACCCCCACCGATACCTTTCTTCGGTTGCTCATTATTACTATGAGACTTGTGCAATAGATTTTTTGTACTCATGAGTTCCGTTGTGTGCCGACCATGATTGAAAACAATAAGAGCGCTAGCTTTCGGCTTCACCCAGTCTGAGGTCCGAGCTCGGATGACCCGATCGTGACAATCGCAGAGGTGCTCCATTTACTCCCTAGCCGAACAATCGGGAACGTAGGGGTAAACACAGGAGCAAGGCAACCCAGCTTGCAGAACACTTAAGTCAACATGGTGCATATTGTGGCGTAATACACGAACAAGGAACGAAGCCATACAAGTATAATCATATGCAAGAGGAAAGGCTTCATAAAGGAAGCCCCCAAGCAAACGGGGTATTTCAATTTGTGTGTCACAAACAAAGTTTTGACAAGGAAGTTTTCCACAAACAACTTTTTGCCAAAAAAGTATAATGCTTGGTCGAACCGAACAAAATTTAAAACTGAAAGTATTTGAGCATGAAAGCGACTTAGCTGGTTAATGTGCTCGGTGTTGATGACGCGATTCGGGCTTGGACGAAGACGCCCATTGATCTGTGACAAATCCGACAAGGTTCGCAGTCCTCGGCATGGCCGAGGTCCCAGCCCCCAAGCCCGAGGTGTCCAATCAAGGAGTTCGGCACTCCGGAGTAGTGACATGGCTCGGCCGATGTGGTAAGGCGAAGCCCCCATTCTAGCCGAGCCGGCGGAGTTGGTCGGCAAGGTGACGATGAAGCCCCCACGCCAGTCGACCTGTTCGGCATGGTGGACGTCAGTTTGACGAAGCGACGATGCTGTGCGGCCGATGTGGCGAGATGAAGTTCTTGGTCCAGTTAACATGGCGAAGCTGTGATCAGCGGATGTCGAAGTCTAATGCAGGTCGGCTGGTGATGCCGAAGTGACCACGTAACACAATCAAAATCGATTACCTGCACACATAAAACAGTGCGGTCCAAAAATAATAATATATATATAATCCTTGCATAATTGCTTTACACAAAAATAATTTATTTAAATAGATGTGTCCTGGCGCCGAAGCCAATGTCGATGCAGGGCGTCGGCGTGACGCAGTTGTCAGGACCCTGATTCCAAGTCACACCGATCTAGCCTGTATCACCTCATATCACATTGCGGCCTCACGCACGGTACTCCCACGGGTGTCGCCTTACCATGGCCCGGGACCGTTTGCGCCTTTTGGCTCACGTATATGACAATGTCGCTAGCATCCATATGACAGAGAACCCGGGCCGACATGGCTAGTCGTGAACCCAAAACGGCACTAACGTATGGGGACAGGCATACATGAATCAACATCGAACATGTCGGTCAGCAGCGTGTGAATCTGGGCTGTAGCACTGGGCTAACAGGACTCCGGGAACCCGGGCTGTAGCAGGCTAGGCAGGACTCCGGATGTCACCGTGTGACATTTCCCCGAAGGGACAGACACAGGAACGATATGACTCACATGCCGGCCAGTCAAGTGTCCAGAGCAGTAGTGCTGGGCTAGCAGGACTCCGGTGAACCGGGCTGTAGCGGACTACTATGGCTCAAGGAGGCACCAGACTACATTTCCCCATAAGAGAGGCTGCTAAAGATAGACAACTAGATTGTCGGATCCCACACATACCAAGCATTTCAAACATACACACAATATGCTCGATATGCGCGAATACAACATGGCATCACAACAAAACTCTACAACTCAAGTACTTTATTTAAGGGGCTCCGGAGAGCCTTACATAACTTGTTCATACAGATAGGGGTCGCATGACCCAACACTCAAGTCATACAATCATACAAGCACATGCGGAAGCAAACTGTCTGGGTACAGACACTAGAAGAAAGAAGGCTTGACGAAGCCTGTCTATCTACATAGGCCCTTCACAAGCCTAGATCACCACCTGGGTGGCGCGTCACTCGTTGTCGTCAAGTTCTACGTAGAACCCGTCAGAAGGGGCGGTGTTGTCGTCTGAAAACAGTAATTAAAACAACATGAGTACAAAGGTACTCAGCAAGTCTTACAACAGATCCTACTATACATGTTCATTCTCAAGAAGGTAGTGGGGTTATTGCGGCAAGCCAGCTTTGACTCTTGGCTAAGCTATCCTACGATACACCACTTGTGAAATAGTTTTCGCACACGAGTCCACTAATCACCAACTCAATACTCCACCGTGGATCCTCCCTCGTCATCCAACGAGAGGGCCATCCGCGGTACTCACACTTATCTTGAGGCTTTTAGTAGTATCCATTTACTTGTCTATGAACTGCATAAGCGACCAAGTAGTCCTTTACCGCGGACGCGGCTATTCGAATAGTTTCATACCCTGCAGGGGTGTACTTCGTCACACACGCTCTCACCACTTATCGTCGCTACACGACGTGTACTTGGCAACCTTCAAGCGGAAGCCCAACGTGGGTGTCGGCCACAGCCTACCTAAACACTCGAGTCTCTAGTCCAGGTTTATCGCCTATTCAGGTTCCATCCGCAGGGAGTCCGGCCGAGGTTTCCACATACGGCCCCGAACGATGTGTGCAGGGTTCCCGGACACCAAACGGGCGACTCGGTACACCGTGCCACGAGCCTACCGCATCACAGCCCACCCCTTGGTCAGCGCTGTCCACGGCCTCCAGCTTACTACAAACACCAGAAACTACGTGCAACTCCTGGACAGAGGACAAGGGTGAATAAGAAGCCGAGGGGGTCCATTGGTTTCGGGCCCAATGTGTGGTAGTAGCTGAATCTTAAATCACGCATACAGATCTCAGTTCTTAGGGACGGTCTCAATGAAACAACCCACCATGTACTCCTACATGGCCTCCCATCGATACCTTTACCAAATCGTATTCCACACTTCACTCTCATTACCGACACACGCACTTCCACTCTAGTTCATCACCCTGATGAGCCAGACCTGACACAACTCTAAGCGTAGCAAGCATAGCATTGTAGGAACACAACATGGCTCAATCAACTCCTACACATGCTAGTGGGTTTCATCTAGTTACTGTGGCAATGACAGGTCATGCAGAGGAAAGTGGGTTCAACTACCGCAACACACACAGCAGTTTGAATCGCGTTGTCTTAATGCAGTAAACGAGAGCAGAAGCGAGAAGATGGGTTTGTATCGAAATGATCAATGGGTTGCTTTCCTGACAGAGTGGTGGTGGGATACTGCCCTTCAGTTGGATACCCGTGAATATCCTCGGAGGCAGGACCTACCACGATGAGCATACCGAAGCACAATCAACACCAAGCAAGTGCAACAATATGATGCATGCATGAGACATGGCAAAATGGATGTATTGGGCTAATGCAACTAAGGCCAGAAAGGTTTGGACTAATTTGAATCAAAGATTCAAATTCCAAGTTCATAAATGGCCCATAATAATGCCTTATCTTGTTCTGTATAAAACAGTAGGTTAACTTGCTTAATCATGCATGAAACCAGTACAGATGGATAGAATGGATTTTTCTGATCATTTTTCATATATAAATCTTTTCATTCTGAGCTATAGATTATTTTCTATGATTTTTTGAAGTTTGTGATAATTTCTGGAATTTCCAATATAAGAATAATTCCAGTAAATGTTTTATTGCGTCAGCCTGACGTCAGTGTGACGTCAGCGGGTCAGCGGGGTCGTCCAGGTCAAACCTGACGGGTGGGTCCCCTGTGTCAGTGTCACGGTTAGGTAATTAGTTAATTAGGATTAGTTTTAACTTTAACCCAGATTTAATTAGCAGGCGGGCCCCACTTGTCAGTGACCCTGGGGGGTCAAACCGTGGTCAAACCACGCTGACTCGCCGGCGTTTAGCCGCCGGCGACGTCCAGACGCGGCGGTGGTGTGCGGGTTTGCTCCTCCGGCGACCAAAAGGACGGCGGAGAGCACCTACGTGTAGCTGGGGGCGAACCGCGTCGACTGGTGGTGGTAGTGGAGCTCGGGGTCGCCGGAATCGACGCCGGCGACGAGCCGTGCGGCTGCCGGAGTACGGGCGTGGTTGAAACCGTAGCTAGAGAGCACGGCGAGGGACATGCAATGGCGCTACGGGTTCCTGGCGTTGCGGTGAAGCTAATGGCTACGGTGGTGCGGCCGTTGGATGGCCGGAGCCTCGTCGGCGACGAGCTCGTACGGCGGCGCGTTCGGGTGAGCTTCGTGCGGTGGCTACAGAGCTCGAGAGAGAGAGAGAGGGGAGGATGGGAAGGTGGCCATGCTCACGGCGGTTGCGACGGAGCAGGCGGCGGGGTCGGAGACGAGCTGTAGCAGTGGCGACGGCGGAGGGGATCTCCGACGGGGAGCGGCGAAGGCGAGGTCGGTGGCGGAGCTTCGGGGCAAACGAGCGCTCGGGGCTCGGCTTGCTCGAAGGAGTGGGCGACGGCAGAGCTGTAGGACACAGTGGAATGGCGCGAGGTCGACGGTGGCCACGGTTACTCCGGTGAGGTGTCTGCGGCGGCGTCGGCCATGGTGGGGAAAAGGCGAGGGAGAGGCGATGGGGGAGAGTGACGATGTCCAGGGGCTCGGGGCGCGTCGAGGAAGGTCGTCCAGCTCGTCCGCGGCGAGGGCGGCAAGCTGCTGGCGCCGTGGCGAGCTCACGCTCGCCGGCGTCAGCTGTTTGCCTGCTCTGGCGAGAGCAAGCAGCTCGCTGGCGCGGGCCAGCACAGTGCTGGGCCGCCAGGTGGGCTGCCAGGTAAGTTTTCTACCTTCTGTTCTCTTTTCTCTTTTTATTTATTTCTGTACTGTGTTTTGAAATAGTAAAAATACTATTTCATTTGGAAAAATCCTGAAAATATTCTGAGGCACCTTTGAGATTATTCCCAACAGCCTAAAAATACTTCCAAGGTTATTTGGGCATTTGAAAATATTTATAGCATTTAAAATGCCCAATTGCAAATACTTATGGCTTGTGCAAAAATCCAAGATGGCCTCCAAAAATATGAAACCATTTTTGGCAGAGGTTTTAACCAAGACCAAAGGTGGAGAACATTTATGGAGGGCATTTCAGGTTCATTGGAAAAATTTTAGTAAACCCTAGTTGTTCCAGGGGGGGTGCTGGGGGTTTCTGGCATTCCCCATTTCAGGTTTCTGTGAAATGTAGCCATGATGCAACACTCTAATGCATGAACTAACTAGGATGTGACAACTCACCCCCACTCAAAAGAATCTCGTCCCGAGATTTAGGTTCCGTTGGGAAGAAGGTGGGGTACTCAAGTCGAAGACGATCCTCCCTTTCCCAAGTAGCTTCTTTCTCGGAATGGTGTGACCATTGAACTTTGAGAAACTTGATGTTTCGGCGTCGAGTGGTACGCTCGGCTTGATCAAGGATTCGAACGGGATACTCCCGATATGTGAGATTATCTTGGAGATCAAGCGTTTCGTGGTCCACTCCACGGATAGGATCCGAGAAGCAACGCCTGAGTTGGGAAACGTGGAAGACGTCATGAACCTTGGAAAGATGCGGAGGTAGTTCCAATTGGTAGGCAACTTCTCCTCGCTTGGCAAGAATGCGAAAGGGTCCAATGTAGCGAGGGGCCAATTTGCCTTTGATACCGAATCGGTGGGTTCCCTTTAAAGGGGTCACCCGGAGGTAAGCCTTCTCGTCAACCTCAAAAGTCATAGCCTTATGTTTGCGATCATAATGGCTCTTTTGGCGAGATTGGGCTGTTTTCAATTTCTCACGAATAATGCGAACCTGCTCTTCTGCTTCCTGAATCATATCCGGGCCGAAGAGTTGTCTTTCCCCGGTTTCTGACCAGTTAAGAGGCGTTCGACATTTTCGTCCATAGAGAACCTCGAAAGGGGCTTTGCCCAAACTAGCTTGGTAACTATTGTTATAAGCGAACTCGGCGAATGGAAGGCATTTCTCCCAATCCATGCCGAAGGAGATGACAGAAGCTCGGAGCATATCCTCCAGAATTTGATTAACTCTCTCTACCTGACCACTTGATTGAGGGTGAAAGGCGGTGCTAAAAGAGAGACGAGTTCCCATAGCATTTTGGAAACTTTCCCAAAATCGAGAGGTGAAGAGACTTCCACGGTCTGAGTTAATTTCCAATGGAACACCATGCAGAGACACTATTCGGGAGATGTACAAGTCTGCTAGCTGGCTAGCGGTTATACTCTCACGAACAGGTAGGAAGTGGGCTACTTTGGAAAGACGATCGACAACAACGAAGATAGCATTGTTTCCCCTCTTGGTCCTGGGAAACCCAGTAATGAAATCCATACCGATTTTATCCCATTTCCATTCAGGAATAGCCAGAGGCTGAAGGGTGCCAGCAGGCCGTTGATGCTCTGCTTTAACTCGACGGCAGATGTCGCAATTAGCAATGTATTGAGCAATTTCTCTCTTCATCCTAGTCCACCAAAACCTCTGGCGTAGGTCTTGATACATTTTAGTACTACCGGGATGAATGGTGAGAGGAGATTCATGAGCTTCCTTAAGGATCAATCGCCTCAGGTTGCGTACCTTAGGAACCACTAGGCGGTCTCCAAAGAGCACAACACCTTGGTCATCAACGGAGAAACAATCCGCAACTCCTTTCTTGATGTTTCTCTTAATACGGGAGATTCCCGGATCTACCTTCTGAGCTTTAATGATCTGATCCGTAAGGGTAGGTTTCGCCACCAGGGTGGATAGAAATCCTTGAGGAACAATGTGAAGGTTAAGCTTACAGAATTCCTCGTGG
Organism: Triticum aestivum; assembly: GCF_018294505.1. NCBI lineage: Eukaryota > Viridiplantae > Streptophyta > Magnoliopsida > Poales > Poaceae > Triticum > Triticum aestivum. Next base: position 338,387,924 of record NC_057805.1, read on the forward strand.
AGAAGTGGTTGACTTTGTTGTAACATCAAGTTGTTACAATAGGATTTACGGCTTAGCGCATCAGCCATGACATTGGCTTTGCCCGGGGTGTAAGTAATTCCTAAGTCGTAGTCTGAGATCAACTCAACCCAACGTCTTTGCCTGAGATTCAAATCCGGTTGGGTGAAGATGTATTTCAGACTCTGGTGGTCGGTGAAAATCTCGCAACGATTACCGAGAAGGTAATGTCGCCATGTTTTGAGTGCATGGACTACGGCTGCAAGCTCTAGATCATGTGTGGGATAATTATCCTCATGTGGACGCAACTGTCGGGAAGCGTAGGCAATCGCATGACGGTCTTGCATCAGTATGCAACCTAGTCCCTGTCGCGAGGCGTCGCAATAGATAACAAAGTCCTTAGAAAAATCTGGTGGTATGAGTACGGGGGCAGTTGTCAGGCGTCTTTTCAGTTCCTGAAAGCTGAACTCGCACTGTGGGGTCCACTCAAACTTTTTATCTTTCTTGAGGAGTTCGGTTAGAGGTTTAGCAACCTTGGAGAAATTCTCGACGAAGCGGCGGCAGTAGCTCGCTAAGCCAAGGAAACTCCGAACTTGCTTGACCGTTTCAGGGGGAGTCCAGTCAAGGATGGCTTGAACTCGCTCGGGATTGACAACAATACCCTTACCAGAGATCACGTGGCCTAGATAGGTCACTTCTGGCAACCAGAATTCACACTTGGAGAATTTGGCATAAAGGCGATGCTCTCGAAGTTTCGTTAGCACTAGCCTTAGATGCTCGGCATGTTCTTCCTCGTTCTTGGAGTAGATGAGTATATCATCGAGGTATACTACGACGAATTTATCCAAATACTCCATGAAGATTGAGTTCATTAACCGAGAGAAGGTGGCTGGAGCATTGGTTAACCCGAAGGACATGACTGTATACTCGTATTGGCCATAACGAGTAACAAAGGCCGTTTTAGGAATGTCCCCGTTCTTGATTTTGATTTGATGGTAGCCCAACCTCAAATCCATCTTAGAGAAGACTGAGGATCCAGCGAGCTGATCATACAGGTCGTTGATCCTGGGAAGCGGATACTTGTTCTTGATTGTGACTAGGTTGACGGGTCGGTAATCTACAACCATCCGATCCGTACCATCCTTCTTCTTGACAAAGAGGACGGGGCAAGCCCACGGAGAAGAACTAGGACGGATGAAACCCTTTTTCAAGGACTCATCGAGTTGTTTCTTAAGCTCGGCTAGCTCTAGGGGTGCCATCTTATAGGGTCTTCTAGAGATTGGGACGGTTCCTGGAACGAGGTCTATCACGAACTCAACATCTCTGTCAGGTGGAATACCTGGCAGTTCTTCAGGGAAGACATCCGGGAAGTCACAGACTACCGGCACATCTTCGAGGTCTGGAAGAGGGTTGGCATTTAATGAGTAGAGCTGACGTTTAGACACTCGGGTCAAAACATTGACTGTCTTGCCCGACGGATGGGTGAGTTGAACAGTTCTAGTAGAGCAATCAATCTTAGCATAATGAGCTGACATCCAGTCCATACCCAAGATGATGTTTATGTCCGAGGACTTGAGAGCTATTAGTGACGCAAGGAAGACCAATCTGTCAACAAGAATTTCATTGCCATGGCTTATCTTAGAGGTTTGCCACTTAGAACCAGGGGTTTGGATTACCATGGAAGTGGGCATGTCGCAGAATGTGGTGTTGTGCAATCGAGCATAGCTCTCAGAGATAAATGAATGAGATGCTCCAGTATCGAAAAGAACAGTTGCCGGATGGCAATTAACAAGGAGCGTACCAAGGACGACGTTGGGATCCCCATGAGTTTCTTCAGCTGAAACATAGTTGACATGGCCACGTGCTGTGGTGGCTGGCTTGGCGTAGTAAGTCTTTCCTGCTGGCTTACCACGGCCAACGGACTGTCCAGGTTGATTGAGGTTGTTTCGGGGGCACTCGCGCTGATAGTGACCCGTTTCTCCACACTTGAAGCATGTCACAATATTGGGGCGTGGAGCAGCATTAGCAGTGGGGCCACCATAGACTTTGGGCGGTGCATGCTGCTGGTTGGGGCGAGGCGCCTCGAAGGATGGCCTCGGAGTGAACCTGGGTGGTAGAGCAGTATTTGGAATCCAGACCCGGCGCTTCTGGGATCCGGAGCCAGATGAGGAACCAAAGTCACGAGAGTGCTTGCGTGTAGCGTCATAGTCAGTTTGTCCTGTCTCGGCACTGATGGCCTTATTGACCAACTTTTGGAAAGAGGTACACTCATGCAGACGGAGATCACGGCGAAGCTCGAGGCTAAGTCCCTTGCGGAACCTTGCCTGCTTCTTGGCGTCGGTGGATACCTCTTCAGGAGCATAGCGTGCTAGATTTCCAAACTCACGACTGTATGCATCCACGGTCAGTCTGCCTTGGGTGAAGTTGCAGAATTCTTCGCGCTTGCGATCTATGAGACCCTCCGGGATGTGATGCTCACGGAAAGCCTCACTGAATTCAGCCCAAGTAGTGATTTGGCCAGCTGGGCGCATAGCCTCAAAGTTCTCCCACCAAAGGCTAGCAGGGCCTTCGAGGTGATAGGCAGCGTAGGTAACCTTATCAGCTTCGGCTACGTTGGCAGAACGTAGCTTATGGGTGATGCTGCGAAGCCAGTCATCCGCATCAAGGGGCTCGACGGAATGATTGAACTTCGGTGGGTACAACTTGATAAAGTCATTGAGGGACACCAGGTCGTTCCTCTGGTGACGTGCAGTATTCTGCTCAATTCGCTCTAGCAAGCGGTTAGTCTCACGCTTGTTTCTTTCTGCCTCCAGCATAACTTTGGCCAGTGAAGGCGGTTGGGGCAGATCCTCCGCCCTGTCTGCATTGGCTTCATCCTGCGCCTGGACAGCAGGGTTGTTGCGGGTGTTAACCATCCTAGGAGAAACAAGGCAACGATTTAGACGAGGATGGCTAAATCTTGATAGGGAAAAGCGGAATGTAATGGATAACGCGGAATGCAGAGATGACCATCAGTATGACATGGTAACATAGCAACATACATATACCAACGGTCATACACGCCATACATAGTTTAGTACAAGCCCAGGCTAAGGTACAACTACGATGAAAGACGATACATCTCATCAGAGGCATTCCAAGCTCCTATACATTATTTTTCTACACCTCCGGAACGTGATACACACCAAGTTGTATTCCACAAGACACGCAGGACTGTGGAGATTACAACTGTTACAATACTAGCAGATCTACTGCCAACTCAGACGTCTCCGTAGTAATCCTCATAGAAGTCACCACCATGTCCTGGAAGCTGAACATGATCATCCGGAAACAGACGGTCCTGTGGAGCCTGCGGTCCATAGGGACTCGGGTGTGGCCTTGGTCCAACAAACGGTGGCAGACGGGGTCCACGAGGAGGGGTGATGCCTCCTACATCACACCATTCCATACAATCTGGCAGACCAGATCGCACGGGGTATAAGTCCCTCATGTCCATGAACCCAGCTTCCCGGCAGGTGCAAACCGTGTCAGAGTGGCCCAGTGATCAGCACGAGCATTAAAGAGCTCCATTCGCAAGGCACGATTCTCACGGTCCTTGTCCTCAAGCATCTCAGTGGTGGTGCGGAGTAGTGAGTCCTCATGGGTAGAATCACAGTAAGTAGCCTGATAGTACCCCTGTGCCCCAGGGAGTGCTGCTGGCATGTAGCGGTAGTCGGTGTTCTGAAGCAAAGCAGTTTTGGCTCGCATGATAGTCATCATTGAGTAAGCTGCGTCCTGCACAGACATCTCGATAGTAACCCCAAGTCCATAAGAGCAATGGAGGGGTTCAGTGGCTCCGGGATAGGATGGATAAATCCTGACGGTGCAAAGATATTGACTTTGGTTAAAGTCTCGGAACTGCTCCTCGACGGTATACTCGGGATACCAACGATAGCCTGTCTCAACCATCACTCGGACCAACATGGCCGTGTGACCAGGTACGCCGATGCACCGGGTCAGACGAACCACTTGGTTCTGGGAACGGGTGGCCATCTGAAAGCACGAAATGATGCAAGGCATTAGTATTACTAGGAGAATTCGGACCGCATAACGGCTGTAAATGCTCGAAAAAGGATTTGAGACATTCGCAACAGTTTTGCAATACCACTCAACAACATCATGTCAAGGTTCTGGTTCAACCGACAACATACTAGGGTAGTAGAAACTGAACCGAAACATGGAACCAACAATCCTATAAGTTACTACGGATTAGTAACACGTGAACCTGATAGAGAGGAGAGAGCCTAGTCCTTAACCCACGTAGAATGAGAAGAGAATGACTCAGATCAGAGGGCATGAGGTAAAGGAGTAAAAGCACCTTACGTTCCCTCCCACAATCAATTCCCCTACATATAACTAAAGCATTTCTAGACTCGACATCGACCAGTTTGGCTTATCGCACCTACAGGCAACCTGGCTCTGATGCCAACGCTGTCAGGACCCCGATTCCAAGTCACACCGATCTAGCCTGTAACACCTCATATCACATTGCGGCCTCACGCACGGTACTCCCACGGGTGTCGCCTTACCATGGCCCGGGACCGTTTGCGCCTTTTGGCTCACGTATATGACAATGTCGCTAGCATCCATATGACAGAGAACCCGGGCCGACATGGCTAGTCGTGAACCCAAAGCGGCACTAACGTATGGGGACAGGCATACATGAATCAACATCGAACATGTCGGTCAGCAGCGTGTGAATCCGGGCTGTAGCACTGGGCTAACAGGACTCCGGGAACCCGGGCTGTAGCAGGCTAGGCAGGACTCCGGATGTCACCGTGTGACATTTCCCCGAAGGGACAGACACAGGAACGATATGACTCACATGCCGGCCAGTCAAGTGTCCAGAGCAGTAGTGCTGGGCTAGCAGGACTCCGGTGAACCGGGCTGTAGCGGACTACTATGGCTCAAGGAGGCACCAGACTACATTTCCCCATAAGAGAGGCTGCTAAAGATAGACAACTAGATTGTCGGATCCCACACATACCAAGCATTTCAAACATACACACAATATGCTCGATATGCGCGAATACAACATGGCATAACAACAAAACTCTACAACTCAAGTACTTTATTTAAGGGGCTCCGGAGAGCCTTACATAACTTGTTCATACAGATAGGGGTCGCATGACCCAACACTCAAGTCATACAATCATACAAGCACATGCGGAAGCAAACTGTCTGGGTACAGACACTAGAAGAAAGAAGGCTTGACGAAGCCTGTCTATCTACATAGGCCCTTCACAAGCCTAGATCACCACCTGGGTGGCAAGTCACTCGTCGTCGTCGAGTTCTACGTAGAACCCGTCAGAAGGGGCGGTGTTGTCGTCTGAAAACAGTAATTAAAACAACATGAGTACAAAGGGTACTCAGCAAGTCTTACAACAGATCCTACTATACATGTTCATTCTCAAGAAGGTAGTGGGGTTATTGCAGCAAGCCAGCTTTGACTCTTGGCTAAGCTATCCTACGATACACCACTTGTGAAATAGTTTTCGCACACGAGTCCACTAATCACCAACTCAATACTCCACCGTGGATCCTCCCTCGTCATCCAACGAGAGGGCCATCCGCGGTACTCACACTTATCTTGAGGCTTTTAGTAGTATCCATTTACTTGTCTATGAACTGCATAAGCGACCAAGTAGTCCTTTACCGCGGACGCGGCTATTCGAATAGTTTCATACCCTG